>NW_027472930.1:0-157251 GCF_030347505.1 Rhynchophorus ferrugineus
TATCTATTGGCGATTTCGTTCCAATTCACATTCCAAGTAATATTCGGCATGCTAATTAAATTGACGGTTGCCAAATTGCATTATCTCTTATAGTTTCCGAGATATGGACTATCGATAATTTACACCTTAGGCTCTGCTTCTAACTTGGGCCCAAATTGTAAAATGGTCTTATCTATTGGCGATTTCGTTCCAATTCACATTCCAAGTAATATTCGGCATGCTAATTACATTGCCGGTTGCCAAATTGCATTATCTCTTATAGTTTCCGAGATATGGACTATCGATAATTTACACCTTAGGCTCTGCTTCTAACTTGGGCCCAAATTGTAAAATGGTCTTACCTATTGGCGATTTCGTTCCAATTCACATTCCAAGTAATATTCGGCATGCTAATTACATTGCCGGTTGCCAAATTGCATTATCTCTTATAGTTTCCGAGATATGGACTATCGATAATTTACACCTTAGGCTCTGCTTCTAACTTGGGCCCAAATTGTAAAATGGTCTTATCTATTGGCGATTTCGTTCCAATTCACATTCCAAGTAATATTCGGCATGCTAATTACATTGCCGGTTGCCAAATTGCATTATCTCTTATAGTTTCCGAGATATGGACTATCGATAATTTACACCTTAGGCTCTGCTTCTAACTTGGGCCCAAATTGTAAAATGGTCTTATCTATTGGCGATTTCGTTCCAATTCACATTCCAAGTAATATTCGGCATGCTAATTACATTGCCGGTTGCCAAATTGCATTATCTCTTATAGTTTCCGAGATATGGACTATCGATAATTTACACCATAGGCTCTGCTTATAACTTGGGCCCAAATTGTAAAATGGTCTTATCTATTGGCGATTTCGTTCCAATTCACATTCCAAGTAATATTCGGCATGCTAATTACATTGCCGGTTGCCAAATTACATTATCTCTTATAGTTTCCGAGATATGGACTATCGATAATTTACACCTTAGGCTCTGCTTCTAACTTGGGCCCAAATTGTAAAATGGTCTTATCTATTGGCGATTTCGTTCCAATTCACATTCCAAGTAATATTCGGCATGCTAAATACATTGCCGGTTGCCAAATTGCATTATCTCTTATAGTTTCCGAGATA
Source organism: Rhynchophorus ferrugineus (assembly GCF_030347505.1). Lineage (NCBI taxonomy): Eukaryota > Metazoa > Arthropoda > Insecta > Coleoptera > Curculionidae > Rhynchophorus > Rhynchophorus ferrugineus. Next base: position 1,119 of record NW_027472930.1, read on the forward strand.
TGGACTATCGATAATTTACACTTTAGGCTCTGCTTCTAACTTGGGCCCAAATTGTAAAATGGTCTTATCTATTGGCGATTTCGTTCCAATTCACATTCCAAGTAATATTCGGCATGCTAATTACATTGCCGGTTGCCAAATTGCATTATCTCTTATAGTTTCCGAGATATGGACTATCGATAATTTACACCTTAGGCTCTGCTTCTAACTTGGGCCCAAATTGTAAAATGGTCTTATCTATTGGCGATTTCGTCCCAATTCACATTCCAAGTGATATTCGGCATGCTAATTACATTGCCGGTTGCGAAATTGCATTATCTCTTATAGTTTCCGAGATATGGACTATCAATAATTTACACCTTAGGCTCTGCTTCTAACTTGGGCCCAAATTGTAAAATGGTCTTATCTATTGGCGATTTCGTTCCAATTCACATTCCAAGTAATATTCGGCATGCTAATTACATTGCCAGTTGCCAAATTGCATTATCTCTTATAGTTTCCGAGATATGGACTATCGATAATTTACACCTTAGGTTCTGCTTCTAACTTGGGCCCAAATTGTAAAATGGTCTTATCTATTGGCGATTTCGTTCCAATTCACGTTCCAAGTAATATTCGGCATGCTAATTACATTGCCGGTTGCCAAATTGCATTATCTCTTATAGTTTCCGAGATATGGACTATCGATAATTTACACCTTAGGCTCTGCTTCTAACTTGGGCCCAAATTGTAAAATGGTCTTATCTATTGGCGATTTCGTTCCAATTCACATTCCAAGTAATATTCGGCATGCTAATTACATTGCCGGTTGCCAAATTGCATTATCTCTTATAGTTTCCGAGATATGGACTATCAATAATTTACACCTTAGGCTCTGCTTCTAACTTGGGCCCAAATTGTAAAATGGTCTTATCTATTGGCGATTTCGTTCCAATTCACATTCCAAGTAATATTCGGCATGCTAATTACATTGCCGGTTGCGAAATTGCATTATCTCTTATAGTTTCCGAGATATGGACTATCAATAATTTACACCTTAGGCTCTGCTTCTAACTTGGGCCCAAATTGTAAAATGGTCTTATCTATTGGCGATTTCGTTCCAATTCACATTCCAAGTAATATTCGGCATGCTAATTACATTGCCGGTTGCCAAATTGCATTATCTCTTATAGTTTCCGAGATATGGACTATCGATAATTTACACCTTAGGCTCTGCTTCTAACTTGGGCCCAAATCGTAAAATGGTCTTATCTATTGGCGATTTCGTTCCAATTCACATTCCAAGTAATATTCGGCATGCTAATTACATTGCCGGTTGCCAAATTGCATTATCTCTTATAGTTTCCGAGATATGGACTATCGATAATTTACACCTTAGGCTCTGCTTCTAACTTGGGCCCAAATTGTAAAATGGTCTTATCTATTGGCGATTTCGTTCCAATTCACATTCCAAGTAATATTCGGCATGCTAATTACATTGCCGGTTGCCAAATTGCATTAACTCTTATAGTTTCCGAGATATGGACTATCGATAATTTACACCTTAGGCTCTGCTTCTAACTTGGGCCCAAATCGTAAAATGGTCTTATCTATTGGCGATTTCGTTCCAATTCACATTCCAAGTAATATTCGGCATGCTAATTAAATTGCCGGTTGCCAAATTGCATTATCTCTTATAGTTTCCGAGATATGGACTATCGATAATTTACACCTTAGGCTCTGCTTCTAACTTGGGCCCAAATTGTAAAATGGTCTTATCTATTGGCGATTTCGTTCCAATTCACATTCCAAGTAATATTCGGCATGCTAATTACATTGCCGGTTGCCAAATTGCATTATCTCTTATAGTTTCCGAGATATGGACTATCGATAATTTACACCTTAGGCTCTGCTTCTAACTTGGGCCCAAATTGTAAAATGGTCTTACCTATTAGCGATTTCGTTCCAATTCACATTCCAAGTAATATTCGGCATGCTAATTACATTGCCGGTTGCCAAATTGCATTATCTCTTATAGTTTCCGAGATATGGACTATCGATAATTTACACCTTAGGCTCTGCTTCTAACTTGGGCCCAAATTGTAAAATGGTCTTATCTATTGGCGATTTCGTTCCAATTCACATTCCAAGTAATATTCGGCATGCTAATTACATTGCCGGTTGCCAAATTGCATTATCTCTTATAGTTTCCGAGATATGGACTATCGATAATTTACACCTTAGGCTCTGCTTCTAACTTGGGCCCAAATTGTAAAATGGTCTTATCTATTGGCGATTTCGTTCCAATTCACATTCCAAGTAATATTCGGCATGCTAATTTCATTGCCGGTTGCCAAATTGCATTATCTCTTATAGTTTCCGAGATATGGACTATCGATAATTTACACCATAGGCTCTGCTTATAACTTGGGCCCAAATTGTAAAATGGTCTTATCTATTGGCGATTTCGTTCCAATTCACATTCCAAGTAATATTCGGCATGCTAATTACATTGCCGGTTGCCAAATTGCATTATCTCTTATAGTTTCCGAGATATGGACTATCGATAATTTACACCATAGGCTCTGCTTCTAACTTGGGCCCAAATTGTAAAATGGTCTTATCTATTGGCGATTTCGTTCCAATTCACATTCCAAGTAATATTCGGCATGCTAATTACATTGCCGGTTGCGAAATTGCATTATCTCTTATAGTTTCCGAGATATGGACTATCAATAATTTACACCTTAGGCTCTGCTTCTAACTTGGGCCCAAATTGTAAAATGGTCTTATCTATTGGCGATTTCGTTCCAATTCACATTCCAAGTAATATTCGGCATGCTAATTACATTGCCGGTTGCCAAATTGCATTATCTCTTATAGTTTCCGAGATATGGACTATCGATAATTTACACCTTAGGCTCTGCTTCTAACTTGGGCCCAAATCGTAAAATGGTCTTATCTATTGGCGATTTCGTTCCAATTCACATTCCAAGTAATATTCGGCATGCTAATTACATTGCCGGTTGCCAAATTGCATTATCTCTTATAGTTTCCGAGATATGGACTATCGATAATTTACACCTTAGGCTCTGCTTCTAACTTTGGCCCAAATTGTAAAATGGTCTTATCTATTGGCGATTTCGTTCCAATTCACATTCCAAGTAATATTCGGCATGCTAATTACATTGCCGGTTGCCAAATTGCATTAACTCTTATAGTTTCCGAGATATGGACTATCGATAATTTACACCTTAGGCTCTGCTTCTAACTTGGGCCCAAATTGTAAAATGGTCTTATCTATTGGCGATTTCGTTCCAATTCACATTCCAAGTAATATTCGGCATGCTAATTAAATTGCCGGTTGCCAAATTGCATTATCTCTTATAGTTTCCGAGATATGGACTATCGATAATTTACACCTTAGGCTCTGCTTCTAACTTGGGCCCAAATTGTAAAATGGTCTTATCTATTGGCGATTTCGTTCCAATTCACATTCCAAGTAATATTCGGCATGCTAATTACATTGCCGGTTGCCAAATTGCATTATCTCTTATAGTTTCCGAGATATGGACTATCGATAATTTACACCTTAGGCTCTGCTTCTAACTTGGGCCCAAATTGTAAAATGGTCTTACCTATTGGCGATTTCGTTCCAATTCACATTCCAAGTAATATTCGGCATGCTAATTACATTGCCGGTTGCCAAATTGCATTATCTCTTATAGTTTCCGAGATATGGACTATCGATAATTTACACCTTAGGCTCTGCTTCTAACTTGGGCCCAAATTGTAAAATGGTCTTATCTATTGGCGATTTCGTTCCAATTCACATTCCAAGTAATATTCGGCATGCTAATTACATTGCCGGTTGCCAAATTGCATTATCTCTTATAGTTTCCGAGATATGGACTATCGACAATTTACACCTTAGGCTCTGCTTCTAACTTGGGCCCAAATTGTAAAATGGTCTTATCTATTGGCGATTTCGTTCCAATTCACGTTCCAAGTAATATTCGGCATGCTAATTACATTGCCGGTTGCCAAATTGCATTATCTCTTATAGTTTCCGAGATATGTACTATCGATAATTTACATCTTAGGCTCTGCTTCTAACTTGGGCCCAAATTGTAAAATGGTCTTATCTATTGGCGATTTCGTTCCAATTCACATTCCAAGTAATATTCGGCATGCTAATTACATTGCCGGTTGCCAAATTGCATTATCTCTTATAGTTTCCGAGTTATGGACTATCGATAATTTACACTTTAGGCTCTGCTTCTAACTTGGGCCCAAATTGTAAAATGGCCTTATCTATTGCCGATTTCGTTCCAATTCACATTCCAAGTAATATTCGGCATGCTAATTACATTGCCGGTTGCCAAATTGCATTATCTCTTATAGTTTCCGAGATATGGACTATCGATAATTTACACCTTAGGCTCTGCTTCTAACTTGGGCCCAAATTGTAAAATGGTCTTATCTATTGGCGATTTCGTCCCAATTCACATTCCAAGTGATATTCGGCATGCTAATTACATTGCCGGTTGCGAAATTGCATTATCTCTTATAGTTTCCGAGATATGGACTATCAATAATTTACACCTTAGGCTCTGCTTCCAACTTGGGCCCAAATTGTAAAATGGTCTTATCTATTGGCGATTTCGTTCCAATTCACATTCCAAGTAATATTCGGCATGCTAATTACATTGAGAGTTGCCAAATTGCATTATCTCTTATAGTTTCCGAGATATGGACTATCGATAATTTACACCTTAGGCTCTGCTTCTAACTTGGGCCCAAATTGTAAAATGGTCTTATCTATTGGCGATTTCGTTCCAATTCACATTCCAAGTAATATTCGGCATGCTAATTACATTGCCGGTTGCCAAATTGCATTATCTCTTATAGTTTCCGAGATATGGACTATCGATAATTTACACCTTAGGCTCTGCTTCTAACTTGGGCCCAAATTGTAAAATGGTCTTATCTATTGGCGATTTCGTTCCAATTCACATTCCAAGTAATATTCGGCATGCTAATTACATTGCCGGTTGCCAAATTGCATTATCTCTTATAGTTTCCGAGATATGGACTATCAATAATTTACACCTTAGGCTCTGCTTCTAACTTGGGCCCAAATTGAAAAATGATCTTATCTATTGGCGATTTCGTTCCAATTCACATTCCAAGTAATATTCGGCTTGCTAATTACATTGCCGGTTGCGAAATTGCATTATCTCTTATAGTTTCCGAGATATGGACTATCAATAATTTACACCTTAGGCTCTGCTTCTAACTTGGGCCCAAATTGTAAAATGGTCTTATCTATTGGCGATTTCGTTCCAATTCACATTCCAAGTAATATTCGGCATGCTAATTACATTGCCGGTTGCCAAATTGCATTATCTCTTATAGTTTCCGAGATATGGACTATCGATAATTTACACCTTAGGCTCTGCTTCTAACTTGGGCCCAAATCGTAAAATGGTCTTATCTATTGGCGATTTCGTTCCAATTCACATTCCAAGTAATATTCGGCATGCTAATTACATTGCCGGTTGCCAAATTGCATTATCTCTTATAGTTTCCGAGATATGGACTATCGATAATTTACACCTTAGGCTCTGCTTCTAACTTTGGCCCAAATTGTAAAATGGTCTTATCTATTGGCGATTTCGTTCCAATTCACATTCCAAGTAATATTCGGCATGCTAATTACATTGCCGGTTGCCAAATTGCATTATCTCTTATAGTTTCCGAGATATGGACTATCGACAATTTACACCTTAGGCTCTGCTTCTAACTTGGGCCCAAATTGTAAAATGGTCTTATCTATTGGCGATTTCGTTCCAATTCACGTTCCAAGTAATATTCGGCATGCTAATTACATTGCCGGTTGCCAAATTGCATTATCTCTTATAGTTTCCGAGATATGTACTATCGATAATTTACACCTTAGGCTCTGCTTCTAACTTGGGCCCAAATTGTAAAATGGTCTTATCTATTGGCGATTTCGTTCCAATTCACATTCCAAGTAATATTCGGCATGCTAATTACATTGCCGGTTGCCAAATTGCATTATCTCTTATAGTTTCCGAGATATGGACTATCGATAATTTACACTTTAGGCTCTGCTTCTAACTTGGGCCCAAATTGTAAAATGGCCTTATCTATTGGCGATTTCGTTCCAATTCACATTCCAAGTAATATTCGGCATGCTAATTACATTGCCGGTTGCCAAATTGCATTATCTCTTATAGTTTCCGAGATATGGACTATCGATAATTTACACCTTAGGCTCTGCTTCTAACTTGGGCCCAAATTGTAAAATGGTCTTATCTATTGGCGATTTCGACCCAATTCACATTCCAAGTGATATTCGGCATGCTAATTACATTGCCGGTTGCGAAATTGCATTATCTCTTATAGTTTCCGAGATATGGACTATCAATAATTTACACCTTAGGCTCTGCTTCTAACTTGGGCCCAAATTGTAAAATGGTCTTATCTATTGGCGATTTCGTTCCAATTCACATTCCAAGTAATATTCGGCATGCTAATTACATTGCCAGTTGCCAAATTGCATTATCTCTTATAGTTTCCGAGATATGGACTATCGATAATTTACACCTTAGGCTCTGCTTCTAACTTGGGCCCAAATTGTAAAATGGTCTTATCTATTGGCGATTTCGTTCCAATTCACATTCCAAGTAATATTCGGCATGCTAATTACATTGCCGGTTGCCAAATTGCATTATCTCTTATAGTTTCCGAGATATGGACTATCGATAATTTACACCTTAGGCTCTGCTTCTAACTTGGGCCCAAATCGTAAAATGGTCTTATCTATTGGCGATTTCGTTCCAATTCACATTCCAAGTAATATTCGGCATGCTAATTACATTGCCGGTTGCCAAATTGCATTATCTCTTATAGTTTCCGAGATATGGACTATCAATAATTTACACCTTAGGCTCTGCTTCTAACTTGGGCCCAAATTGTAAAATGGTCTTATCTATTGGCGATTTCGTTCCAATTCACATTCCAAGTAATATTCGGCTTGCTAATTACATTGCCGGTTGCGAAATTGCATTATCTCTTATAGTTTCCGAGATATGGACTATCAATAATTTACACCTTAGGCTCTGCTTCTAACTTGGGCCCAAATTGTAAAATGGTCTTATCTATTGGCGATTTCGTTCCAATTCACATTCCAAGTAATATTCGGCATGCTAATTACATTGCCGGTTGCCAAATTGCATTATCTCTTATAGTTTCCGAGATATGGACTATCGATAATTTACACCTTAGGCTCTGCTTCTAACTTGGGCCCAAATCGTAAAATGGTCTTATCTATTGGCGATTTCGTTCCAATTCACATTCCAAGTAATATTCGGCATGCTAATTACATTGCCGGTTGCCAAATTGCATTATCTCTTATAGTTTCCGAGATATGGACTATCGATAATTTACACCTTAGGCTCTGCTTCTAACTTGGGCCCAAATTGTAAAATGGTCTTACCTATTGGCGAATTCGTTCCAATTCACATTCCAAGTAATATTCGGCATGCTAATTACATTGCCGGTTGCCAAATTGCATTATCTCTTATAGTTTCCGAGATATGGACTATCGATAATTTACACCTTAGGCTCTGCTTCTAACTTGGGCCCAAATTGTAAAATGGTCTTATCTATTGGCGATTTCGTTCCAATTCACATTCCAAGTAATATTCGGCATGCTAATTACATTGCCGGTTGCCAAATTGCATTATCTCTTATAGTTTCCGAGATATGGACTATCGACAATTTACACCTTAGGCTCTGCTTCTAACTTGGGCCCAAATTGTAAAATGGTCTTATCTATTGGCGATTTCGTTCCAATTCACATTCCAAGTAATATTCGGCATGCTAATTACATTGCCGGTTGCCAAATTGCATTATCTCTTATAGTTTCCGAGATATGGACTATCGATAATTTACAACTTAGGCTCTGCTTCTAACTTGGGCCCAAATTGTAAAATGGTCTTATCTATTGGCGATTTCGTTCCAATTCACATTCCAAGTAATATTCGGCATGCTAATTACATTGCCGGTTGCCAAATTGCATTATCTCTTATAGTTTCCGAGATATGGACTATCGATAATTTACACTTTAGGCTCTGCTTCTAACTTTGGCCCAAATTGTAAAATGGCCTTATCTATTGGCGATTTCGTTCCAATTCACATTCCAAGTAATATTCGGCATGCTAATTACATTGCCGGTTGCCAAATTGCATTATCTCTTATAGTTTCCGAGATATGGACTATCGATAATTTACACCTTAGGCTCTGCTTCTAACTTGGGCCCAAATTGTAAAATGGTCTTATCTATTGGCGATTTCGTCCCAATTCACATTCCAAGTGATATTCGGCATGCTAATTACATTGCCGGTTGCGAAATTGCATTATCTCTTATAGTTTCCGAGATATGGACTATCAATAATTTACACCTTAGGCTCTGCTTCTAACTTGGGCCCAAATTGTAAAATGGTCTTATCTATTGGCGATTTCGTTCCAATTCACATTCCAAGTAATATTCGGCATGCTAATTACATTGCCAGTTGCCAAATTGCATTATCTCTTATAGTTTCCGAGATATGGACTATCGATAATTTACACCTTAGGCTCTGCTTCTAACTTGGGCCCAAATTGTAAAATGGTCTTATCTATTGGCGATTTCGTTCCAATTCACATTCCAAGTAATATTCGGCATGCTAATTACATTGCCGGTTGCCAAATTGCATTATCTCTTATAGTTTCCGAGATATGGACTATCGATAATTTACACCTTAGGCTCTGCTTCTAACTTGGGCCCAAATTGTAAAATGGTCTTACCTATTGGCGATTTCATTCCAATTCACATTCCAAGTAATATTCGGCATGCTAATTACATTGCCGGTTGCCAAATTGCATTATCTCTTATAGTTTCCGAGATATGGACTATCGATAATTTACACCTTAGGCTCTGCTTCTAACTTGGGCCCAAATTGTAAAATGGTCTTATCTATTGGCGATTTCGTTCCAATTCACATTCCAAGTAATATTCGGCATGCTAATTACATTGCCGGTTGCCAAATTGCATTATCTCTTATAGTTTCCGAGATATGGACTATCGACAATTTACACCTTAGGCTCTGCTTCTAACTTGGGCCCAAATTGTAAAATGGTCTTATCTATTGGCGATTTCGTTCCAATTCACATTCCAAGTAATATTCGGCATGCTAATTACATTGCCGGTTGCCAAATTGCATTATCTCTTATAGTTTCCGAGATATGGACTATCGATAATTTACACCTTAGGCTCTGCTTCTAACTTGGGCCCAAATCGTAAAATGGTCTTATCTATTGGCGATTTCGTTCCAATTCACATTCCAAGTAATATTCGGCATGCTAATTACATTGCCGGTTGCGAAATTGCATTATCTCTTATAGTTTCCGAGATATGGACTATCGATAATTTACACCTTAGCCTCTGCTTCTAACTTGGGCCCAAATTGTAAAATGGTCTTATCTATTGGCGATTTAGTTGCAATTCACATTCCAAGTAATATTCGGCATGCTAATTACATTGCCGGTTGCCAAATTGCATTATCTCTTATAGTTTCCGAGATATGGACTATCGATAATTTACACCTTAGGCTCTGCTTCTAACTTGGGCCCAAATTGTAAAATGGTCTTATCTATTGGCGATTTCGTCCCAATTCACATTCCAAGTGATATTCGGCATGCTAATTACATTGCCGGTTGCGAAATTGCATTATCTCTCATAGTTTCCGAGATATGGACTATCAATTATTTACACCTTAGGCTCTGCTTCTAACTTGGGCCCAAATTGTAAAATGGTCTTATCTATTGGCGATTTCGTTCCAATTCACATTCCAAGTAATATTCGGCATGCTAATTACATTGCCAGTTGCCAAATTGCATTATCTCTTATAGTTTCCGAGATATGGACTATCGATAATTTACACCTTAGGCTCTGCTTCTAACTTGGGCCCAAATTGTAAAATGGTCTTATCTATTGGCGATTTCGTTCCAATTCACATTCCAAGTAATATTCGGCATGCTAATTACATTGCCGGTTGCCAAATTGCATTATCTCTTATAGTTTCCGAGATATGGACTATCGATAATTTACACCTTAGGCTCTGCTTCTAACTTGGGCCCAAATTGTAAAATGGTCTTATCTATTGGCGATTTCGTTCCAATTCACATTCCAAGTAATATTCGGCATGCTAATTACATTGCCGGTTGCCAAATTGCATTATCTCTTATAGTTTCCGAGATATGGACTATCAATAATTTACACCTTAGGCTCTGCTTCTAACTTGGGCCCAAATTGTAAAATGGTCTTATCTATTGGCGATTTCGTTCCAATTCACATTCCAAGTAATGTTCGGCATGCTAATTACATTGCCGGTTGCGAAATTGCATTATCTCTTATAGTTTCCGAGATATGGACTATCAATAATTTACACCTTAGGCTCTGCTTCTAACTTGGGCCCAAATTGTAAAATGGTCTTATCTATTGGCGATTTCGTTCCAATTCACATTCCAAGTAATATTCGGCATGCTAATTACATTGCCGGTTGCCAAATTGCATTAACTCTTATAGTTTCCGAGATATGGACTATCGATAATTTACACCTTAGGCTCTGCTTCTAACTTGGGCCCAAATTGTAAAATGGTCTTATCTATTGGCGATTTCGTTCCAATTCACATTCCAAGTAATATTCGGCATGCTAATTACATTGCCGGTTGCCAAATTGCACTATCTCTTATAGTTTCCGAGATATGGACTATCGACAATTTACACCTTAGGCTCTGCTTCTAACTTGGGCCCAAATTGTAAAATGGTCTTATCTATTGGCGATTTCGTTCCAATTCACATTCCAAGTAATATTCGGCATGCTAATTACATTGCCGGTTGCCAAATTGCATTATCTCTTATAGTTTCCGAGATATGGACTATCGATAATTTACACCTTAGGCTCTGCTTCTAACTTGGGCCCAAATTGTAAAATGGTCTTATCTATTGGCGATTTCGTTTCAATTCACATTCCAAGTAATATTCGGCATGCTAATTACATTGCCGGTTGCCAAATTGCATTAACTCTTATAGTTTCCGAGATATGGACTATCGATAATTTACACCTTAGGCTCTGCTTCTAACTTGGGCCCAAATTGTAAAATGGTCTTATCTATTGGCGATTTCGTTCCAATTCACATTCCAAGTAATATTCGGCATGCTAATTACATTGCCGGTTGCCAAATTGCATTATCTCTTATAGTTTCCGAGATATGGACTATCGACAATTTACACCTTAGGCTCTGCTTCTAACTTGGGCCCAAATTGTAAAATGGTCTTATCTATTGGCGATTTCGTTCCAATTCACATTCCAAGTAATATTCGGCATGCTAATTACATTGCCGGTTGCCAAATTGCTTTATCTCTTATAGTTTCCGAGATATGGACTATCGATAATTTACACCTTAGGCTCTGCTTCTAACTTGGGCCCAAATCGTAAAATGGTCTTATCTATTGGCGATTTCGTTCCAATTCACATTCCAAGTAATATTCGGCATGCTAATTACATTGCCGGTTGCGAAATTGCATTATCTCTTATAGTTTCCGAGATATGGACTATCGATAATTTACACCTTAGCCTCTGCTTCTAACTTGGGCCCAAATTGTAAAATGGTCCTATCTATTGGCGATTTAGTTGCAATTCACATTCCAAGTAATATTCGGCATGCTAATTACATTGCCGGTTGCCAAATTGCATTATCTCTTATAGTTTCCGAGATATGGACTATCGATAATTTACACCTTAGGCTCTGCTTCTAACTTGGGCCCAAATTGTAAAATGGTCTTATCTATTGGCGATTTCGTCCCAATTCACATTCCAAGTGATATTCGGCATGCTAATTACATTGCCGGTTGCGAAATTGCATTATCTCTTATAGTTTCCGAGATATGGACTATCAATAATTTACCCTTAGGCTCTGCTTCTAACTTGGGCCCAAATTGTAAAATGGTCTTATCTATTGGCGATTTCGTTCCAATTCACATTCCAAGTAATATTCGGCATGCTAATTACATTGCCAGTTGCCAAATTGCATTATCTCTTATAGTTTCCGAGATATGGACTATCGATAATTTACACCTTAGGCTCTGCTTCTAACTTGGGCCCAAATTGTAAAATGGTCTTATCTATTGGCGATTTCGTTCCAATTCACATTCCAAGTAATATTCGGCATGCTAATTACATTGCCGGTTGCCAAATTGCATTATCTCTTATAGTTTCCGAGATATGGACTATCGATAATTTACACCTTAGGCTCTGCTTCTAACTTGGGCCCAAATTGTAAAATGGTCTTATCTATTGGCGATTTCGTTCCAATTCACATTCCAAGTAATATTCGGCATGCTAATTACATTGCCGGTTGCCAAATTGCATTATCTCTTATAGTTTCCGAGATATGGACTATCAATAATTTACACCTTAGGCTCTGCTTCTAACTTGGGCCCAAATTGTAAAATGGTCTTATCTATTGGCGATTTCGTTCCAATTCACATTCCAAGTAATATTCGGCATGCTATTTACATTGCCGGTTGCGAAATTGCATTATCTCTTATAGTTTCCGAGATATGGACTATCAATAATTTACACCTTAGGCTCTGCTTCTAACTTGGGCCCAAATTGTAAAATGGTCTTATCTATTGGCGATTTCGTTCCAATTCACATTCCACGTAATATTCGGCATGCTAATTACATTGCCGGTTGCCAAATTGCATTATCTCTTATAGTTTCCGAGATATGGACTATCGATAATTTACACCTTAGGCTCTGCTTCTAACTTGGGCCCAAATCGTAAAATGGTCTTATCTATTGGCGATTTCGTTCCAATTCACATTCCAAGTAATATTCGGCATGCTAATTACATTGCCGGTTGCCAAATTGCATTATCTCTTATAGTTTCCGAGATATGGACTATCGATAATTTACACCTTAGGCTCTGCTTCTAACTTGGGCCCAAATTGTAAAATGGTCTTATCTATTGGCGATTTCGTTCCAATTCACATTCCAAGTAATATTCGGCATGCTAATTACATTGCCGGTTGCCAAATTGCATTAACTCTTATAGTTTCCGAGATATGGACTATCGATAATTTACACCTTAGGCTCTGCTTCTAACTTGGGCCCAAATCGTAAAATGGTCTTATCTATTGGCGATTTCGTTCCAATTCACATTCCAAGTAATATTCGGCATGCTAATTAAATTGCCGGTTGCCAAATTGCATTATCTCTTATAGTTTCCGAGATATGGACTATCGATAATTTACACCTTAGGCTCTGCTTCTAACTTGGGCCCAAATTGTAAAATGGTCTTATCTATTGGCGATTTCGTTCCAATTCACATTCCAAGTAATATTCGGCATGCTAATTACATTGCCGGTTGCCAAATTGCATTATCTCTTATAGTTTCCGAGATATGGACTATCGATAATTTACACCTTAGGCTCTGCTTCTAACTTGGGCCCAAATTGTAAAATGGTCTTACCTATTAGCGATTTCGTTCCAATTCACATTCCAAGTAATATTCGGCATGCTAATTACATTGCCGATTGCCAAATTGCATTATCTCTTATAGTTTCCGAGATATGGACTATCGATAATTTACACCTTAGGCTCTGCTTCTAACTTGGGCCCAAATTGTAAAATGGTCTTATCTATTGGCGATTTCGTTCCAATTCACATTCCAAGTAATATTCGGCATGCTAATTACATTGCCGGTTGCCAAATTGCATTATCTCTTATAGTTTCCGAGATATGGACTATCGATAATTTACACCTTAGGCTCTGCTTCTAACTTGGGCCCAAATTGTAAAATGGTCTTACCTATTGGCGATTTCGTTCCAATTCACATTCCAAGTAATATTCGGCATGCTAATTACATTGCCGGTTGCCAAATTGCATTATCTCTTATAGTTTCCGAGATATGGACTATCGATAATTTACACCTTAGGCTCTGCTTCTAACTTGGGCCCAAATTGTAAAATGGTCTTATCTATTGGCGATTTCGTTCCAATTCACATTCCAAGTAATATTCGGCATGCTAATTACATTGCCGGTTGCCAAATTGCATTATCTCTTATAGTTTCCGAGATATGGACTATCGACAATTTACACCTTAGGCTCTGCTTCTAACTTGGGCCCAAATTGTAAAATGGTCTTATCTATTGGCGATTTCGTTCCAATTCACATTCCAAGTAATATTCGGCATGCTAATTACATTGCCGGTTGCCAAATTGCATTATCTCTTATAGTTTCCGAGATATGGACTATCGATAATTTACACCTTAGGCTCTGCTTCTAACTTGGGCCCAAATCGTAAAATGGTCTTATCTATTGGCGATTTCGTTCCAATTCACATTCCAAGTAATATTCGGCATGCTAATTACATTGCCGGTTGCGAAATTGCATTATCTCTTATAGTTTCCGAGATATGGACTATCGATAATTTACACCTTAGCCTCTGCTTCTAACTTGGGCCCAAATTGTAAAATGGTCTTATCTATTGGCGATTTAGTTGCAATTCACATTCCAAGTAATATTCGGCATGCTAATTACATTGCCGGTTGCCAAATTGCATTATCTCTTATAGTTTCCGAGATATGGACTATCGATAATTTACACCTTAGGCTCTGCTTCTAACTTGGGCCCAAATTGTAAAATGGTCTTATCTATTGGCGATTTCGTCCCAATTCACATTCCAAGTGATATTCGGCATGCTAATTACATTGCCGGTTGCGAAATTGCATTATCTCTTATAGTTTCCGAGATATGGACTATCAATAATTTACACCTTAGGCTCTGCTTCTAACTTGGGCCCAAATTGTAAAATGGTCTTATCTATTGGCGATTTCGTTCCAATTCACATTCCAAGTAATATTCGGCATGCTAATTACATTGCCAGTTGCCAAATTGCATTATCTCTTATAGTTTCCGAGATATGGACTATCGATAATTTACACCTTAGGCTCTGCTTCTAACTTGGGCCCAAATTGTAAAATGGTCTTATCTATTGGCGATTTCGTTCCAATTCACATTCCAAGTAATATTCGGCATGCTAATTACATTGCCGGTTGCCAAATTGCATTATCTCTTATAGTTTCCGAGATATGGACTATCGATAATTTACACCTTAGGCTCTGCTTCTAACTTGGGCCCAAATTGTAAAATGGTCTTATCTATTGGCGATTTCGTTCCAATTCACATTCCAAGTAATATTCGGCATGCTAATTACATTGCCGGTTGCCAAATTGCATTATCTCTTATAGTTTCCGAGATATGGACTATCAATAATTTACACCTTAGGCTCTGCTTCTAACTTGGGCCCAAATTGTAAAATGGTCTTATCTATTGGCGATTTCGTTCCAATTCACATTCCAAGTAATGTTCGGCATGCTAATTACATTGCCGGTTGCGAAATTGCATTATCTCTTATAGTTTCCGAGATATGGACTATCAATAATTTACACCTTAGGCTCTGCTTCTAACTTGGGCCCAAATTGTAAAATGGTCTTATCTATTGGCGATTTCGTTCCAATTCACATTCCAAGTAATATTCGGCATGCTAATTACATTGCCGGTTGCCAAATTGCATTAACTCTTATAGTTTCCGAGATATGGACTATCGATAATTTACACCTTAGGCTCTGCTTCTAACTTGGGCCCAAATTGTAAAATGGTCTTATCTATTGGCGATTTCGTTCCAATTCACATTCCAAGTAATATTCGGCATGCTAATTACATTGCCGGTTGCCAAATTGCATTATCTCTTATAGTTTCCGAGATATGGACTATCGACAATTTACACCTTAGGCTCTGCTTCTAACTTGGGCCCAAATTGTAAAATGGTCTTATCTATTGGCGATTTCGTTCCAATTCACATTCCAAGTAATATTCGGCATGCTAATTACATTGCCGGTTGCCAAATTGCATTATCTCTTATAGTTTCCGAGATATGGACTATCGATAATTTACACCTTAGGCTCTGCTTCTAACTTGGGCCCAAATTGTAAAATGGTCTTATCTATTGGCGATTTCGTTCCAATTCACATTCCAAGTAATATTCGGCATGCTAATTACATTGCCGGTTGCCAAATTGCATTAACTCTTATAGTTTCCGAGATATGGACTATCGATAATTTACACCTTAGGCTCTGCTTCTAACTTGGGCCCAAATTGTAAAATGGTCTTATCTATTGGCGATTTCGTTCCAATTCACATTCCAAGTAATATTCGGCATGCTAATTACATTGCCGGTTGCCAAATTGCATTATCTCTTATAGTTTCCGAGATATGGACTATCGACAATTTACACCTTAGGCTCTGCTTCTAACTTGGGCCCAAATTGTAAAATGGTCTTATCTATTGGCGATTTCGTTCCAATTCACATTCCAAGTAATATTCGGCATGCTAATTACATTGCCGGTTGCCAAATTGCTTTATCTCTTATAGTTTCCGAGATATGGACTATCGATAATTTACACCTTAGGCTCTGCTTCTAACTTGGGCCCAAATCGTAAAATGGTCTTATCTATTGGCGATTTCGTTCCAATTCACATTCCAAGTAATATTCGGCATGCTAATTACATTGCCGGTTGCGAAATTGCATTATCTCTTATAGTTTCCGAGATATGGACTATCGATAATTTACACCTTAGCCTCTGCTTCTAACTTGGGCCCAAATTGTAAAATGGTCTTATCTATTGGCGATTTAGTTGCAATTCACATTCCAAGTAATATTCGGCATGCTAATTACATTGCCGGTTGCCAAATTGCATTATCTCTTATAGTTTCCGAGATATGGACTATCGATAATTTACACCTTAGGCTCTGCTTCTAACTTGGGCCCAAATTGTAAAATGGTCTTATCTATTGGCGATTTCGTCCCAATTCACATTCCAAGTGATATTCGGCATGCTAATTACATTGCCGGTTGCGAAATTGCATTATCTCTTATAGTTTCCGAGATATGGACTATCAATAATTTACACCTTAGGCTCTGCTTCTAACTTGGGCCCAAATTGTAAAATGGTCTTATCTATTGGCGATTTCGTTCCAATTCACATTCCAAGTAATATTCGGCATGCTAATTACATTGCCAGTTGCCAAATTGCATTATCTCTTATAGTTTCCGAGATATGGACTATCGATAATTTACACCTTAGGCTCTGCTTCTAACTTGGGCCCAAATTGTAAAATGGTCTTATCTATTGGCGATTTCGTTCCAATTCACATTCCAAGTAATATTCGGCATGCTAATTACATTGCCGGTTGCCAAATTGCATTATCTCTTATAGTTTCCGAGATATGGACTATCGATAATTTACACCTTAGGCTCTGCTTCTAACTTGGGCCCAAATTGTAAAATGGTCTTATCTATTGGCGATTTCGTTCCAATTCACATTCCAAGTAATATTCGGCATGCTAATTACATTGCCGGTTGCCAAATTGCATTATCTCTTATAGTTTCCGAGATATGGACTATCAATAATTTACACCTTAGGCTCTGCTTCTAACTTGGGCCCAAATTGTAAAATGGTCTTATCTATTGGCGATTTCGTTCCAATTCACATTCCAAGTAATATTCGGCATGCTATTTACATTGCCGGTTGCGAAATTGCATTATCTCTTATAGTTTCCGAGATATGGACTATCAATAATTTACACCTTAGGCTCTGCTTCTAACTTGGGCCCAAATTGTAAAATGGTCTTATCTATTGGCGATTTCGTTCCAATTCACATTCCACGTAATATTCGGCATGCTAATTACATTGCCGGTTGCCAAATTGCATTATCTCTTATAGTTTCCGAGATATGGACTATCGATAATTTACACCTTAGGCTCTGCTTCTAACTTGGGCCCAAATCGTAAAATGGTCTTATCTATTGGCGATTTCGTTCCAATTCACATTCCAAGTAATATTCGGCATGCTAATTACATTGCCGGTTTCCAAATTGCATTATCTCTTATAGTTTCCGAGATATGGACTATCGATAATTTACACCTTAGGCTCTGCTTCTAACTTGGGCCCAAATTGTAAAATGGTCTTATCTATTGGCGATTTCGTCCCAATTCACATTCCAAGTGATATTCGGCATGCTAATTACATTGCCGGTTGCGAAATTGCATTATCTCTTATAGTTTCCGATATATGGACTATCAATAATTTACACCTTAGGCTCTGCTTCTAACTTGGGCCCAAATTGTAAAATGGTCTTATCTATTGGCGATTTCGTTCCAATTCACATTCCAAGTAATATTCGGCATGCTAATTACATTGCCGGTTGCCAAATTGCATTATCTCTTATAGTTTCCGAGATATGGACTATCGATAATTTACACCATAGGCTCTGCTTCTAACTTGGGCCCAAATTGTAAAATGGTCTTATCTATTGGCGATTTCGTTCCAATTCACATTCCAAGTAATATTCGGCATGCTAATTACATTGCCGGTTGCGAAATTGCATTATCTCTTATAGTTTCCGAGATATGGACTATCAATAATTTACACCTTAGGCTCTGCTTCTAACTTGGGCCCAAATTGTAAAATGGTCTTATCTATTGGCGATTTCGTTCCAATTCACATTCCAAGTAATATTCGGCATGCTAATTACATTGCCGGTTGCCAAATTGCATTATCTCTTATAGTTTCCGAGATATGGACTATCGATAATTTACACCTTAGGCTCTGCTTCTAACTTGGGCCCAAATCGTAAAATGGTCTTATCTATTGGCGATTTCGTTCCAATTCACATTCCAAGTAATATTCGGCATGCTAATTACATTGCCGGTTGCCAAATTGCATTATCTCTTATAGTTTCCGAGATATGGACTATCGATAATTTACACCTTAGGCTCTGCTTCTAACTTGGGCCCAAATTGTAAAATGGTCTTATCTATTGGCGATTTCGTTCCAATTCACATTCCAAGTAATATTCGGCATGCTAATTACATTGCCGGTTGCCAAATTGCATTAACTCTTATAGTTTCCGAGATATGGACTATCGATAATTTACACCTTAGGCTCTGCTTCTAACTTGGGCCCAAATTGTAAAATGGTCTTATCTATTGGCGATTTCGTTCCAATTCACATTCCAAGTAATATTCGGCATGCTAATTAATTTTCCGGTTGCCAAATTGCATTATCTCTTATAGTTTCCGAGATATGGACTATCGATAATTTACACCTTAGGCTCTGCTTCTAACTTGGGCCCAAATTGTAAAATGGTCTTATCTATTGGCGATTTCGTTCCAATTCACATTCCAAGTAATATTCGGCATGCTAATTACATTGCCGGTTGCCAAATTGCATTATCTCTTATAGTTTCCGAGATATGGACTATCGATAATTTACACCTTAGGCTCTGCTTCTAACTTGGGCCCAAATTGTAAAATGGTCTTACCTATTGGCGATTTCGTTCCAATTCACATTCCAAGTAATATTCGGCATGCTAATTACATTGCCGGTTGCCAAATTGCATTATCTCTTATAGTTTCTGAGATATGGACTATCGATAATTTACACCTTAGGCTCTGCTTCTAACTTGGGCCCAAATTGTAAAATGGTCTTATCTATTGGCGATTTCGTTCCAATTCACATTCCAAGTAATATTCGGCATGCTAATTACATTGCCGGTTGCCAAATTGCATTATCTCTTATAGTTTCCGAGATATGGACTATCGACAATTTACACCTTAGGCTCTGCTTCTAACTTGGGCCCAAATTGTAAAATGGTCTTATCTATTGGCGATTTCGTTCCAATTCACATTCCAAGTAATATTCGGCATGCTAATTACATTGCCGGTTGCCAAATTGCATTATCTCTTATAGTTTCCGAGATATGGACTATCGATAATTTACACCTTAGGCTCTGCTTCTAACTTGGGCCCAAATTGTAAAATGGTCTTATCTATTGGCGATTTCGTTCCAATTCACATTCCAAGTAATATTCGGCATGCTAATTACATTGCCGGTTGCCAAATTGCATTATCTCTTATAGTTTCCGAGATATGGACTATCGATAATTTACACTTTAGGCTCTGCTTCTAACTTTGGCCCAAATTGTAAAATGGCCTTATCTATTGGCGATTTCGTTCCAATTCACATTCCAAGTAATATTCGGCATGCTAATTACATTGCCGGTTGCCAAATTGCATTATCTCTTATAGTTTCCGAGATATGGACTATCGATAATTTACACCTTAGGCTCTGCTTCTAACTTGGGCCCAAATTGTAAAATGGTCTTATCTATTGGCGATTTCGTCCCAATTCACATTCCAAGTGATATTCGGCATGCTAATTACATTGCCGGTTGCGAAATTGCATTATCTCTTATAGTTTCCGAGATATGGACTATCAATAATTTACACCTTAGGCTCTGCTTCTAACTTGGGCCCAAATTGTAAAATGGTCTTATCTATTGGCGATTTCGTTCCAATTCACATTCCAAGTAATATTCGGCATGCTAATTACATTGCCAGTTGCCAAATTGCATTATCTCTTATAGTTTCCGAGATATGGACTATCGATAATTTACACCTTAGGCTCTGCTTCTAACTTGGGCCCAAATTGTAAAATGGTCTTATCTATTGGCGATTTCGTTCCAATTCACATTCCAAGTAATATTCGGCATGCTAATTACATTGCCGGTTGCCAAATTGCATTATCTCTTATAGTTTCCGAGATATGGACTATCGATAATTTACACCTTAGGCTCTGCTTCTAACTTGGGCCCAAATTGTAAAATGGTCTTACCTATTGGCGATTTCGTTCCAATTCACATTCCAAGTAATATTCGGCATGCTAATTACATTGCCGGTTGCCAAATTGCATTATCTCTTATAGTTTCCGAGATATGGACTATCGATAATTTACACCTTAGGCTCTGCTTCTAACTTGGGCCCAAATTGTAAAATGGTCTTATCTATTGGCGATTTCGTTCCAATTCACATTCCAAGTAATATTCGGCATGCTAATTACATTGCCGGTTGCCAAATTGCATTATCTCTTATAGTTTCCGAGATATGGACTATCGACAATTTACACCTTAGGCTCTGCTTCTAACTTGGGCCCAAATTGTAAAATGGTCTTATCTATTGGCGATTTCGTTCCAATTCACATTCCAAGTAATATTCGGCATGCTAATTACATTGCCGGTTGCCAAATTGCATTATCTCTTATAGTTTCCGAGATATGGACTATCGATAATTTACACCTTAGGCTCTGCTTCTAACTTGGGCCCAAATTGTAAAATGGTCTTATCTATTGGCGATTTCGTTCCAATTCACATTCCAAGTAATATTCGGCATGCTAATTACATTGCCGGTTGCCAAATTGCATTATCTCTTATAGTTTCCGAGATATGGACTATCGATAATTTACACTTTAGGCTCTGCTTCTAACTTGGGCCCAAATTGTAAAATGGCCTTATCTATTGGCGATTTCGTTCCAATTCACATTCCAAGTAATATTCGGCATGCTAATTACATTGCCGGTTGCCAAATTGCATTATCTCTTATAGTTTCCGAGATATGGACTATCGATAATTTACACCTTAGGCTCTGCTTCTAACTTGGGCCCAAATTGTAAAATGGTCTTATCTATTGGCGATTTCGTCCCAATTCACATTCCAAGTGATATTCGGCATGCTAATTACATTGCCGGTTGCGAAATTGCATTATCTCTTATAGTTTCCGAGATATGGACTATCAATAATTTACACCTTAGGCTCTGCTTCTAACTTGGGCCCAAATTGTAAAATGGTCTTATCTATTGGCGATTTCGTTCCAATTCACATTCCAAGTAATATTCGGCATGCTAATTACATTGCCAGTTGCCAAATTGCATTATCTCTTATAGTTTCCGAGATATGGACTATCGATAATTTACACCTTAGGCTCTGCTTCTAACTTGGGCCCAAATTGTAAAATGGTCTTATCTATTGGCGATTTCGTTCCAATTCACATTCCAAGTAATATTCGGCATGCTAATTACATTGCCGGTTGCCAAATTGCATTATCTCTTATAGTTTCCGAGATATGGACTATCGATAATTTACACCTTAGGCTCTGCTTCTAACTTGGGCCCAAATTGTAAAATGGTCTTATCTATTGGCGATTTCGTTCCAATTCACATTCCAAGTAATATTCGGCATGCTAATTACATTGCCGGTTGCCAAATTGCATTAACTCTTATAGTTTCCGAGATATGGACTATCGATAATTTACACCTTAGGCTCTGCTTCTAACTTGGGCCCAAATTGTAAAATGGTCTTATCTATTGGCGATTTCGTTCCAATTCACATTCCAAGTAATATTCGGCATGCTAATTAATTTTCCGGTTGCCAAATTGCATTATCTCTTATAGTTTCCGAGATATGGACTATCGATAATTTACACCTTAGGCTCTGCTTCTAACTTGGGCCCAAATTGTAAAATGGTCTTATCTATTGGCGATTTCGTTCCAATTCACATTCCAAGTAATATTCGGCATGCTAATTACATTGCCGGTTGCCAAATTGCATTATCTCTTATAGTTTCCGAGATATGGACTATCGATAATTTACACCTTAGGCTCTGCTTCTAACTTGGGCCCAAATTGTAAAATGGTCTTACCTATTGGCGATTTCGTTCCAATTCACATTCCAAGTAATATTCGGCATGCTAATTACATTGCCGGTTGCCAAATTGCATTATCTCTTATAGTTTCTGAGATATGGACTATCGATAATTTACACCTTAGGCTCTGCTTCTAACTTGGGCCCAAATTGTAAAATGGTCTTATCTATTGGCGATTTCGTTCCAATTCACATTCCAAGTAATATTCGGCATGCTAATTACATTGCCGGTTGCCAAATTGCATTATCTCTTATAGTTTCCGAGATATGGACTATCGACAATTTACACCTTAGGCTCTGCTTCTAACTTGGGCCCAAATTGTAAAATGGTCTTATCTATTGGCGATTTCGTTCCAATTCACATTCCAAGTAATATTCGGCATGCTAATTACATTGCCGGTTGCCAAATTGCATTATCTCTTATAGTTTCCGAGATATGGACTATCGATAATTTACACCTTAGGCTCTGCTTCTAACTTGGGCCCAAATTGTAAAATGGTCTTATCTATTGGCGATTTCGTTCCAATTCACATTCCAAGTAATATTCGGCATGCTAATTACATTGCCGGTTGCCAAATTGCATTATCTCTTATAGTTTCCGAGATATGGACTATCGATAATTTACACTTTAGGCTCTGCTTCTAACTTTGGCCCAAATTGTAAAATGGCCTTATCTATTGGCGATTTCGTTCCAATTCACATTCCAAGTAATATTCGGCATGCTAATTACATTGCCGGTTGCCAAATTGCATTATCTCTTATAGTTTCCGAGATATGGACTATCGATAATTTACACCTTAGGCTCTGCTTCTAACTTGGGCCCAAATTGTAAAATGGTCTTATCTATTGGCGATTTCGTCCCAATTCACATTCCAAGTGATATTCGGCATGCTAATTACATTGCCGGTTGCGAAATTGCATTATCTCTTATAGTTTCCGAGATATGGACTATCAATAATTTACACCTTAGGCTCTGCTTCTAACTTGGGCCCAAATTGTAAAATGGTCTTATCTATTGGCGATTTCGTTCCAATTCACATTCCAAGTAATATTCGGCATGCTAATTACATTGCCAGTTGCCAAATTGCATTATCTCTTATAGTTTCCGAGATATGGACTATCGATAATTTACACCTTAGGCTCTGCTTCTAACTTGGGCCCAAATTGTAAAATGGTCTTATCTATTGGCGATTTCGTTCCAATTCACATTCCAAGTAATATTCGGCATGCTAATTACATTGCCGGTTGCCAAATTGCATTATCTCTTATAGTTTCCGAGATATGGACTATCGATAATTTACACCTTAGGCTCTGCTTCTAACTTGGGCCCAAATTGTAAAATGGTCTTACCTATTGGCGATTTCGTTCCAATTCACATTCCAAGTAATATTCGGCATGCTAATTACATTGCCGGTTGCCAAATTGCATTATCTCTTATAGTTTCCGAGATATGGACTATCGATAATTTACACCTTAGGCTCTGCTTCTAACTTGGGCCCAAATTGTAAAATGGTCTTATCTATTGGCGATTTCGTTCCAATTCACATTCCAAGTAATATTCGGCATGCTAATTACATTGCCGGTTGCCAAATTGCATTATCTCTTATAGTTTCCGAGATATGGACTATCGACAATTTACACCTTAGGCTCTGCTTCTAACTTGGGCCCAAATTGTAAAATGGTCTTATCTATTGGCGATTTCGTTCCAATTCACATTCCAAGTAATATTCGGCATGCTAATTACATTGCCGGTTGCCAAATTGCATTATCTCTTATAGTTTCCGAGATATGGACTATCGATAATTTACACCTTAGGCTCTGCTTCTAACTTGGGCCCAAATTGTAAAATGGTCTTATCTATTGGCGATTTCGTTCCAATTCACATTCCAAGTAATATTCGGCATGCTAATTACATTGCCGGTTGCCAAATTGCATTAACTCTTATAGTTTCCGAGATATGGACTATCGATAATTTACACCTTAGGCTCTGCTTCTAACTTGGGCCCAAATTGTAAAATGGTCTTATCTATTGGCGATTTCGTTCCAATTCACATTCCAAGTAATATTCGGCATGCTAATTAATTTTCCGGTTGCCAAATTGCATTATCTCTTATAGTTTCCGAGATATGGACTATCGATAATTTACACCTTAGGCTCTGCTTCTAACTTGGGCCCAAATTGTAAAATGGTCTTATCTATTGGCGATTTCGTTCCAATTCACATTCCAAGTAATATTCGGCATGCTAATTACATTGCCGGTTGCCAAATTGCATTATCTCTTATAGTTTCCGAGATATGGACTATCGATAATTTACACCTTAGGCTCTGCTTCTAACTTGGGCCCAAATTGTAAAATGGTCTTACCTATTGGCGATTTCGTTCCAATTCACATTCCAAGTAATATTCGGCATGCTAATTACATTGCCGGTTGCCAAATTGCATTATCTCTTATAGTTTCTGAGATATGGACTATCGATAATTTACACCTTAGGCTCTGCTTCTAACTTGGGCCCAAATTGTAAAATGGTCTTATCTATTGGCGATTTCGTTCCAATTCACATTCCAAGTAATATTCGGCATGCTAATTACATTGCCGGTTGCCAAATTGCATTATCTCTTATAGTTTCCGAGATATGGACTATCGACAATTTACACCTTAGGCTCTGCTTCTAACTTGGGCCCAAATTGTAAAATGGTCTTATCTATTGGCGATTTCGTTCCAATTCACATTCCAAGTAATATTCGGCATGCTAATTACATTGCCGGTTGCCAAATTGCATTATCTCTTATAGTTTCCGAGATATGGACTATCGATAATTTACACCTTAGGCTCTGCTTCTAACTTGGGCCCAAATTGTAAAATGGTCTTATCTATTGGCGATTTCGTTCCAATTCACATTCCAAGTAATATTCGGCATGCTAATTACATTGCCGGTTGCCAAATTGCATTATCTCTTATAGTTTCCGAGATATGGACTATCGATAATTTACACTTTAGGCTCTGCTTCTAACTTTGGCCCAAATTGTAAAATGGCCTTATCTATTGGCGATTTCGTTCCAATTCACATTCCAAGTAATATTCGGCATGCTAATTACATTGCCGGTTGCCAAATTGCATTATCTCTTATAGTTTCCGAGATATGGACTATCGATAATTTACACCTTAGGCTCTGCTTCTAACTTGGGCCCAAATTGTAAAATGGTCTTATCTATTGGCGATTTCGTCCCAATTCACATTCCAAGTGATATTCGGCATGCTAATTACATTGCCGGTTGCGAAATTGCATTATCTCTTATAGTTTCCGAGATATGGACTATCAATAATTTACACCTTAGGCTCTGCTTCTAACTTGGGCCCAAATTGTAAAATGGTCTTATCTATTGGCGATTTCGTTCCAATTCACATTCCAAGTAATATTCGGCATGCTAATTACATTGCCAGTTGCCAAATTGCATTATCTCTTATAGTTTCCGAGATATGGACTATCGATAATTTACACCTTAGGCTCTGCTTCTAACTTGGGCCCAAATTGTAAAATGGTCTTATCTATTGGCGATTTCGTTCCAATTCACATTCCAAGTAATATTCGGCATGCTAATTACATTGCCGGTTGCCAAATTGCATTATCTCTTATAGTTTCCGAGATATGGACTATCGATAATTTACACCTTAGGCTCTGCTTCTAACTTGGGCCCAAATTGTAAAATGGTCTTACCTATTGGCGATTTCGTTCCAATTCACATTCCAAGTAATATTCGGCATGCTAATTACATTGCCGGTTGCCAAATTGCATTATCTCTTATAGTTTCCGAGATATGGACTATCGATAATTTACACCTTAGGCTCTGCTTCTAACTTGGGCCCAAATTGTAAAATGGTCTTATCTATTGGCGATTTCGTTCCAATTCACATTCCAAGTAATATTCGGCATGCTAATTACATTGCCGGTTGCCAAATTGCATTATCTCTTATAGTTTCCGAGATATGGACTATCGACAATTTACACCTTAGGCTCTGCTTCTAACTTGGGCCCAAATTGTAAAATGGTCTTATCTATTGGCGATTTCGTTCCAATTCACATTCCAAGTAATATTCGGCATGCTAATTACATTGCCGGTTGCCAAATTGCATTATCTCTTATAGTTTCCGAGATATGGACTATCGATAATTTACACCTTAGGCTCTGCTTCTAACTTGGGCCCAAATTGTAAAATGGTCTTATCTATTGGCGATTTCGTTCCAATTCACATTCCAAGTAATATTCGGCATGCTAATTACATTGCCGGTTGCCAAATTGCATTATCTCTTATAGTTTCCGAGATATGGACTATCGATAATTTACACTTTAGGCTCTGCTTCTAACTTGGGCCCAAATTGTAAAATGGCCTTATCTATTGGCGATTTCGTTCCAATTCACATTCCAAGTAATATTCGGCATGCTAATTACATTGCCGGTTGCCAAATTGCATTATCTCTTATAGTTTCCGAGATATGGACTATCGATAATTTACACCTTAGGCTCTGCTTCTAACTTGGGCCCAAATTGTAAAATGGTCTTATCTATTGGCGATTTCGTCCCAATTCACATTCCAAGTGATATTCGGCATGCTAATTACATTGCCGGTTGCGAAATTGCATTATCTCTTATAGTTTCCGAGATATGGACTATCAATAATTTACACCTTAGGCTCTGCTTCTAACTTGGGCCCAAATTGTAAAATGGTCTTATCTATTGGCGATTTCGTTCCAATTCACATTCCAAGTAATATTCGGCATGCTAATTACATTGCCAGTTGCCAAATTGCATTATCTCTTATAGTTTCCGAGATATGGACTATCGATAATTTACACCTTAGGCTCTGCTTCTAACTTGGGCCCAAATTGTAAAATGGTCTTATCTATTGGCGATTTCGTTCCAATTCACATTCCAAGTAATATTCGGCATGCTAATTACATTGCCGGTTGCCAAATTGCATTATCTCTTATAGTTTCCGAGATATGGACTATCGATAATTTACACCTTAGGCTCTGCTTCTAACTTGGGCCCAAATTGTAAAATGGTCTTATCTATTGGCGATTTCGTTCCAATTCACATTCCAAGTAATATTCGGCATGCTAATTACATTGCCGGTTGCCAAATTGCATTAACTCTTATAGTTTCCGAGATATGGACTATCGATAATTTACACCTTAGGCTCTGCTTCTAACTTGGGCCCAAATTGTAAAATGGTCTTATCTATTGGCGATTTCGTTCCAATTCACATTCCAAGTAATATTCGGCATGCTAATTAATTTTCCGGTTGCCAAATTGCATTATCTCTTATAGTTTCCGAGATATGGACTATCGATAATTTACACCTTAGGCTCTGCTTCTAACTTGGGCCCAAATTGTAAAATGGTCTTATCTATTGGCGATTTCGTTCCAATTCACATTCCAAGTAATATTCGGCATGCTAATTACATTGCCGGTTGCCAAATTGCATTATCTCTTATAGTTTCCGAGATATGGACTATCGATAATTTACACCTTAGGCTCTGCTTCTAACTTGGGCCCAAATTGTAAAATGGTCTTACCTATTGGCGATTTCGTTCCAATTCACATTCCAAGTAATATTCGGCATGCTAATTACATTGCCGGTTGCCAAATTGCATTATCTCTTATAGTTTCTGAGATATGGACTATCGATAATTTACACCTTAGGCTCTGCTTCTAACTTGGGCCCAAATTGTAAAATGGTCTTATCTATTGGCGATTTCGTTCCAATTCACATTCCAAGTAATATTCGGCATGCTAATTACATTGCCGGTTGCCAAATTGCATTATCTCTTATAGTTTCCGAGATATGGACTATCGACAATTTACACCTTAGGCTCTGCTTCTAACTTGGGCCCAAATTGTAAAATGGTCTTATCTATTGGCGATTTCGTTCCAATTCACATTCCAAGTAATATTCGGCATGCTAATTACATTGCCGGTTGCCAAATTGCATTATCTCTTATAGTTTCCGAGATATGGACTATCGATAATTTACACCTTAGGCTCTGCTTCTAACTTGGGCCCAAATTGTAAAATGGTCTTATCTATTGGCGATTTCGTTCCAATTCACATTCCAAGTAATATTCGGCATGCTAATTACATTGCCGGTTGCCAAATTGCATTATCTCTTATAGTTTCCGAGATATGGACTATCGATAATTTACACTTTAGGCTCTGCTTCTAACTTTGGCCCAAATTGTAAAATGGCCTTATCTATTGGCGATTTCGTTCCAATTCACATTCCAAGTAATATTCGGCATGCTAATTACATTGCCGGTTGCCAAATTGCATTATCTCTTATAGTTTCCGAGATATGGACTATCGATAATTTACACCTTAGGCTCTGCTTCTAACTTGGGCCCAAATTGTAAAATGGTCTTATCTATTGGCGATTTCGTCCCAATTCACATTCCAAGTGATATTCGGCATGCTAATTACATTGCCGGTTGCGAAATTGCATTATCTCTTATAGTTTCCGAGATATGGACTATCAATAATTTACACCTTAGGCTCTGCTTCTAACTTGGGCCCAAATTGTAAAATGGTCTTATCTATTGGCGATTTCGTTCCAATTCACATTCCAAGTAATATTCGGCATGCTAATTACATTGCCAGTTGCCAAATTGCATTATCTCTTATAGTTTCCGAGATATGGACTATCGATAATTTACACCTTAGGCTCTGCTTCTAACTTGGGCCCAAATTGTAAAATGGTCTTATCTATTGGCGATTTCGTTCCAATTCACATTCCAAGTAATATTCGGCATGCTAATTACATTGCCGGTTGCCAAATTGCATTATCTCTTATAGTTTCCGAGATATGGACTATCGATAATTTACACCTTAGGCTCTGCTTCTAACTTGGGCCCAAATTGTAAAATGGTCTTACCTATTGGCGATTTCGTTCCAATTCACATTCCAAGTAATATTCGGCATGCTAATTACATTGCCGGTTGCCAAATTGCATTATCTCTTATAGTTTCCGAGATATGGACTATCGATAATTTACACCTTAGGCTCTGCTTCTAACTTGGGCCCAAATTGTAAAATGGTCTTATCTATTGGCGATTTCGTTCCAATTCACATTCCAAGTAATATTCGGCATGCTAATTACATTGCCGGTTGCCAAATTGCATTATCTCTTATAGTTTCCGAGATATGGACTATCGACAATTTACACCTTAGGCTCTGCTTCTAACTTGGGCCCAAATTGTAAAATGGTCTTATCTATTGGCGATTTCGTTCCAATTCACATTCCAAGTAATATTCGGCATGCTAATTACATTGCCGGTTGCCAAATTGCATTATCTCTTATAGTTTCCGAGATATGGACTATCGATAATTTACACCTTAGGCTCTGCTTCTAACTTGGGCCCAAATTGTAAAATGGTCTTATCTATTGGCGATTTCGTTCCAATTCACATTCCAAGTAATATTCGGCATGCTAATTACATTGCCGGTTGCCAAATTGCATTATCTCTTATAGTTTCCGAGATATGGACTATCGATAATTTACACTTTAGGCTCTGCTTCTAACTTGGGCCCAAATTGTAAAATGGCCTTATCTATTGGCGATTTCGTTCCAATTCACATTCCAAGTAATATTCGGCATGCTAATTACATTGCCGGTTGCCAAATTGCATTATCTCTTATAGTTTCCGAGATATGGACTATCGATAATTTACACCTTAGGCTCTGCTTCTAACTTGGGCCCAAATTGTAAAATGGTCTTATCTATTGGCGATTTCGTCCCAATTCACATTCCAAGTGATATTCGGCATGCTAATTACATTGCCGGTTGCGAAATTGCATTATCTCTTATAGTTTCCGAGATATGGACTATCAATAATTTACACCTTAGGCTCTGCTTCTAACTTGGGCCCAAATTGTAAAATGGTCTTATCTATTGGCGATTTCGTTCCAATTCACATTCCAAGTAATATTCGGCATGCTAATTACATTGCCAGTTGCCAAATTGCATTATCTCTTATAGTTTCCGAGATATGGACTATCGATAATTTACACCTTAGGCTCTGCTTCTAACTTGGGCCCAAATTGTAAAATGGTCTTATCTATTGGCGATTTCGTTCCAATTCACATTCCAAGTAATATTCGGCATGCTAATTACATTGCCGGTTGCCAAATTGCATTATCTCTTATAGTTTCCGAGATATGGACTATCGATAATTTACACCTTAGGCTCTGCTTCTAACTTGGGCCCAAATTGTAAAATGGTCTTATCTATTGGCGATTTCGTTCCAATTCACATTCCAAGTAATATTCGGCATGCTAATTACATTGCCGGTTGCCAAATTGCATTATCTCTTATAGTTTCCGAGATATGGACTATCAATAATTTACACCTTAGGCTCTGCTTCTAACTTGGGCCCAAATTGTAAAATGGTCTTATCTATTGGCGATTTCGTTCCAATTCACATTCCAAGTAATATTCGGCTTGCTAATTACATTGCCGGTTGCGAAATTGCATTATCTCTTATAGTTTCCGAGATATGGACTATCAATAATTTACACCTTAGGCTCTGCTTCTAACTTGGGCCCAAATTGTAAAATGGTCTTATCTATTGGCGATTTCGTTCCAATTCACATTCCAAGTAATATTCGGCATGCTAATTACATTGCCGGTTGCCAAATTGCATTATCTCTTATAGTTTCCGAGATATGGACTATCGATAATTTACACCTTAGGCTCTGCTTCTAACTTGGGCCCAAATTGTAAAATGGTCTTACCTATTAGCGATTTCGTTCCAATTCACATTCCAAGTAATATTCGGCATGCTAATTACATTGCCGGTTGCCAAATTGCATTATCTCTTATAGTTTCCGAGATATGGACTATCGATAATTTACACCTTAGGCTCTGCTTCTAACTTGGGCCCAAATTGTAAAATGGTCTTATCTATTGGCGATTTCGTTCCAATTCACATTCCAAGTAATATTCGGCATGCTAATTACATTGCCGGTTGCCAAATTGCATTATCTCTTATAGTTTCCGAGATATGGACTATCGATAATTTACACCTTAGGCTCTGCTTCTAACTTGGGCCCAAATTGTAAAATGGTCTTATCTATTGGCGATTTCGTTCCAATTCACATTCCAAGTAATATTCGGCATGCTAATTTCATTGCCGGTTGCCAAATTGCATTATCTCTTATAGTTTCCGAGATATGGACTATCGATAATTTACACCATAGGCTCTGCTTATAACTTGGGCCCAAATTGTAAAATGGTCTTATCTATTGGCGATTTCGTTCCAATTCACATTCCAAGTAATATTCGGCATGCTAATTACATTGCCGGTTTCCAAATTGCATTATCTCTTATAGTTTCCGAGATATGGACTATCGATAATTTACACCTTAGGCTCTGCTTCTAACTTGGGCCCAAATTGTAAAATGGTCTTATCTATTGGCGATTTCGTCCCAATTCACATTCCAAGTGATATTCGGCATGCTAATTACATTGCCGGTTGCGAAATTGCATTATCTCTTATAGTTTCCGAGATATGGACTATCAATAATTTACACCTTAGGCTCTGCTTCTAACTTGGGCCCAAATTGTAAAATGGTCTTATCTATTGGCGATTTCGTTCCAATTCACATTCCAAGTAATATTCGGCATGCTAATTACATTGCCGGTTGCCAAATTGCATTATCTCTTATAGTTTCCGAGATATGGACTATCGATAATTTACACCATAGGCTCTGCTTCTAACTTGGGCCCAAATTGTAAAATGGTCTTATCTATTGGCGATTTCGTTCCAATTCACATTCCAAGTAATATTCGGCATGCTAATTACATTGCCGGTTGCGAAATTGCATTATCTCTTATAGTTTCCGAGATATGGACTATCAATAATTTACACCTTAGGCTCTGCTTCTAACTTGGGCCCAAATTGTAAAATGGTCTTATCTATTGGCGATTTCGTTCCAATTCACATTCCATGTAATATTCGGCATGCTAATTACATTGCCGGTTGCCAAATTGCATTATCTCTTATAGTTTCCGAGATATGGACTATCGATAATTTACACCTTAGGCTCTGCTTCTAACTTGGGCCCAAATCGTAAAATGGTCTTATCTATTGGCGATTTCGTTCCAATTCACATTCCAAGTAATATTCGGCATGCTAATTACATTGCCGGTTGCCAAATTGCATTATCTCTTATAGTTTCCGAGATATGGACTATCGATAATTTACACCTTAGGCTCTGCTTCTAACTTGGGCCCAAATTGTAAAATGGTCTTATCTATTGGCGATTTCGTTCCAATTCACATTCCAAGTAATATTCGGCATGCTAATTACATTGCCGGTTGCCAAATTGCATTAACTCTTATAGTTTCCGAGATATGGACTATCGATAATTTACACCTTAGGCTCTGCTTCTAACTTGGGCCCAAATTGTAAAATGGTCTTATCTATTGGCGATTTCGTTCCAATTCACATTCCAAGTAATATTCGGCATGCTAATTAAATTTCCGGTTGCCAAATTGCATTATCTCTTATAGTTTCCGAGATATGGACTATCGATAATTTACACCTTAGGCTCTGCTTCTAACTTGGGCCCAAATTGTAAAATGGTCTTATCTATTGGCGATTTCGTTCCAATTCACATTCCAAGTAATATTCGGCATGCTAATTACATTGCCGGTTGCCAAATTGCATTATCTCTTATAGTTTCCGAGATATGGACTATCGATAATTTACACCTTAGGCTCTGCTTCTAACTTGGGCCCAAATTGTAAAATGGTCTTACCTATTGGCGATTTCGTTCCAATTCACATTCCAAGTAATATTCGGCATGCTAATTACATTGCCGGTTGCCAAATTGCATTATCTCTTATAGTTTCCGAGATATGGACTATCGATAATTTACACCTTAGGCTCTGCTTCTAACTTGGGCCCAAATTGTAAAATGGTCTTATCTATTGGCGATTTCGTTCCAATTCACATTCCAAGTAATATTCGGCATGCTAATTACATTGCCGGTTGCCAAATTGCATTATCTCTTATAGTTTCCGAGATATGGACTATCGACAATTTACACCTTAGGCTCTGCTTCTAACTTGGGCCCAAATTGTAAAATGGTCTTATCTATTGGCGATTTCGTTCCAATTCACATTCCAAGTAATATTCGGCATGCTAATTACATTGCCGGTTGCCAAATTGCATTATCTCTTATAGTTTCCGAGATATGGACTATCGATAATTTACACCTTAGGCTCTGCTTCTAACTTGGGCCCAAATTGTAAAATGGTCTTATCTATTGGCGATTTCGTTCCAATTCACATTCCAAGTAATATTCGGCATGCTAATTACATTGCCGGTTGCCAAATTGCATTATCTCTTATAGTTTCCGAGATATGGACTATCGATAATTTACACTTTAGGCTCTGCTTCTAACTTTGGCCCAAATTGTAAAATGGCCTTATCTATTGGCGATTTCGTTCCAATTCACATTCCAAGTAATATTCGGTATGCTAATTACATTGCCGGTTGCCAAATTGCATTATCTCTTATAGTTTCCGAGATATGGACTATCGATAATTTACACCTTAGGCTCTGCTTCTAACTTGGGCCCAAATCGTAAAATGGTCTTATCTATTGGCGATTTCGTTCCAATTCACATTCCAAGTAATATTCGGCATGCTAATTACATTGCCGGTTGCCAAATTGCATTATCTCTTATAGTTTCCGAGATATGGACTATCGATAATTTACACCTTAGGCTCTGCTTCTAACTTGGGCCCAAATTGTAAAATGGTCTTATCTATTGGCGATTTCGTTCCAATTCACATTCCAAGTAATATTCGGCATGCTAATTACATTGCCGGTTGCCAAATTGCATTAACTCTTATAGTTTCCGAGATATGGACTATCGATAATTTACACCTTAGGCTCTGCTTCTAACTTGGGCCCAAATTGTAAAATGGTCTTATCTATTGGCGATTTCGTTCCAATTCACATTCCAAGTAATATTCGGCATGCTAATTAAATTTCCGGTTGCCAAATTGCATTATCTCTTATAGTTTCCGAGATATGGACTATCGATAATTTACACCTTAGGCTCTGCTTCTAACTTGGGCCCAAATTGTAAAATGGTCTTATCTATTGGCGATTTCGTTCCAATTCACATTCCAAGTAATATTCGGCATGCTAATTACATTGCCGGTTGCCAAATTGCATTATCTCTTATAGTTTCCGAGATATGGACTATCGATAATTTACACCTTAGGCTCTGCTTCTAACTTGGGCCCAAATTGTAAAATGGTCTTACCTATTGGCGATTTCGTTCCAATTCACATTCCAAGTAATATTCGGCATGCTAATTACATTGCCGGTTGCCAAATTGCATTATCTCTTATAGTTTCCGAGATATGGACTATCGATAATTTACACCTTAGGCTCTGCTTCTAACTTGGGCCCAAATTGTAAAATGGTCTTATCTATTGGCGATTTCGTTCCAATTCACATTCCAAGTAATATTCGGCATGCTAATTACATTGCCGGTTGCCAAATTGCATTACCTCTTATAGTTTCCGAGATATGGACTATCGATAATTTACACCTTAGGCTCTGCTTCTAACTTGGGCCCAAATTGTAAAATGGTCTTATCTATTGGCGATTTCGTCCCAATTCACATTCCAAGTGATATTCGGCATGCTAATTACATTGCCGGTTGCCAAATTGCATTATCTCTTATAGTTTCCGAGATATGGACTATCGATAATTTACACCTTAGGCTCTGCTTCTAACTTGGGCCCAAATTGTAAAATGGTCTTATCTATTGGCGATTTCGTCCCAATTCACATTCCAAGTGATATTCGGCATGCTAATTACATTGCCGGTTGCGAAATTGCATTATCTCTTATAGTTTCCGAGATATGGACTATCAATAATTTACACCTTAGGCTCTGCTTCTAACTTGGGCCCAAATTGTAAAATGGTCTTATCTATTGGCGATTTCGTTCCAATTCACATTCCAAGTAATATTCGGCATGCTAATTACATTGCCAGTTGCCAAATTGCATTATCTCTTATAGTTTCCGAGATATGGACTATCGATAATTTACACCTTAGGCTCTGCTTCTAACTTGGGCCCAAATTGTAAAATGGTCTTATCTATTGGCGATTTCGTTCCAATTCACATTCCAAGTAATATTCGGCATGCTAATTACATTGCCGGTTGCCAAATTGCATTATCTCTTATAGTTTCCGAGATATGGACTATCGATAATTTACACCTTAGGCTCTGCTTCTAACTTGGGCCCAAATTGTAAAATGGTCTTATCTATTGGCGATTTCGTTCCAATTCACATTCCAAGTAATATTCGGCATGCTAATTACATTGCCGGTTGCCAAATTGCATTATCTCTTATAGTTTCCGAGATATGGACTATCCATAATTTACACCTTAGGCTCTGCTTCTAACTTGGGCCCAAATTGTAAAATGGTCTTATCTATTGGCGATTTCGTTCCAATTCACATTCCAAGTAATATTCGGCTTGCTAATTACATTGCCGGTTGCGAAATTGCATTATCTCTTATAGTTTCCGAGATATGGACTATCAATAATTTACACCTTAGGCTCTGCTTCTAACTTGGGCCCAAATTGTAAAATGGTCTTATCTATTGGCGATTTCGTTCCAATTCACATTCCAAGTAATATTCGGCATGCTAATTACATTGCCGGTTGCCAAATTGCATTATCTCTTATAGTTTCCGAGATATGGACTATCGATAATTTACACCTTAGGCTCTGCTTCTAACTTGGGCCCAAATCGTAAAATGGTCTTATCTATTGGCGATTTCGTTCCAATTCACATTCCAAGTAATATTCGGCATGCTAATTACATTGCCGGTTGCCAAATTGCATTATCTCTTATAGTTTCCGAGATATGGACTATCGATAATTTACACCTTAGGCTCTGCTTCTAACTTGGGCCCAAATTGTAAAATGGTCTTATCTATTGG
The DNA here is from genome assembly GCF_030347505.1 of Rhynchophorus ferrugineus. Lineage (NCBI taxonomy): Eukaryota > Metazoa > Arthropoda > Insecta > Coleoptera > Curculionidae > Rhynchophorus > Rhynchophorus ferrugineus. The sequence continues at coordinate 37,866 of NW_027472930.1, forward strand.
CGATTTCGTTCCAATTCACATTCCAAGTAATATTCGGCATGCTAATTACATTGCCGGTTGCCATATTGCATTAACTCTTATAGTTTCCGAGATATGGACTATCGATAATTTACACCTTAGGCTCTGCTTCTAACTTGGGCCCAAATTGTAAAATGGTCTTATCTATTGGCGATTTCGTTCCAATTCACATTCCAAGTAATATTCGGCATGCTAATTAAATTGCCGGTTGCCAAATTGCATTATCTCTTATAGTTTCCGAGATATGGACTATCGATAATTTACACCTTAGGCTCTGCTTCTAACTTGGGCCCAAATTGTAAAATGGTCTTATCTATTGGCGATTTCGTTCCAATTCACATTCCAAGTAATATTCGGCATGCTAATTACATTGCCGGTTGCCAAATTGCATTATCTCTTATAGTTTCCGAGATATGGACTATCGATAATTTACACCTTAGGCTCTGCTTCTAACTTGGGCCCAAATTGTAAAATGGTCTTACCTATTAGCGATTTCGTTCCAATTCACATTCCAAGTAATATTCGGCATGCTAATTACATTGCCGGTTGCCAAATTGCATTATCTCTTATAGTTTCCGAGATATGGACTATCGATAATTTACACCTTAGGCTCTGCTTCTAACTTGGGCCCAAATTGTAAAATGGTCTTATCTATTGGCGATTCCGTTCCAATTCACATTCCAAGTAATATTCGGCATGCTAATTACATTGCCGGTTGCCAAATTGCATTATCTCTTATAGTTTCCGAGATATGGACTATCGATAATTTACACCTTAGGCTCTGCTTCTAACTTGGGCCCAAATTGTAAAATGGTCTTATCTATTGGCGATTTCGTTCCAATTCACATTCCAAGTAATATTCGGCATGCTAATTTCATTGCCGGTTGCCAAATTGCATTATCTCTTATAGTTTCCGAGATATGGACTATCGATAATTTACACCATAGGCTCTGCTTATAACTTGGGCCCAAATTGTAAAATGGTCTTATCTATTGGCGATTTCGTTCCAATTCACATTCCAAGTAATATTCGGCATGCTAATTACATTGCCGGTTTCCAAATTGCATTATCTCTTATAGTTTCCGAGATATGGACTATCGATAATTTACACCTTAGGCTCTGCTTCTAACTTGGGCCCAAATTGTAAAATGGTCTTATCTATTGGCGATTTCGTCCCAATTCACATTCCAAGTGATATTCGGCATGCTAATTACATTGCCGGTTGCGAAATTGCATTATCTCTTATAGTTTCCGAGATATGGACTATCAATAATTTACACCTTAGGCTCTGCTTCTAACTTGGGCCCAAATTGTAAAATGGTCTTATCTATTGGCGATTTCGTTCCAATTCACATTCCAAGTAATATTCGGCATGCTAATTACATTGCCGGTTGCCAAATTGCATTATCTCTTATAGTTTCCGAGATATGGACTATCGATAATTTACACCATAGGCTCTGCTTCTAACTTGGGCCCAAATTGTAAAATGGTCTTATCTATTGGCGATTTCGTTCCAATTCACATTCCAAGTAATATTCGGCATGCTAATTCCATTGCCGGTTGCGAAATTGCATTATCTCTTATAGTTTCCGAGATATGGACTATCAATAATTTACACCTTAGGCTCTGCTTCTAACTTGGGCCCAAATTGTAAAATGGTCTTATCTATTGGCGATTTCGTTCCAATTCACATTCCAAGTAATATTCGGCATGCTAATTACATTGCCGGTTGCCAAATTGCATTATCTCTTATAGTTTCCGAGATATGGACTATCGATAATTTACACCTTAGGCTCTGCTTCTAACTTGGGCCCAAATCGTAAAATGGTCTTATCTATTGGCGATTTCGTTCCAATTCACATTCCAAGTAATATTCGGCATGCTAATTACATTGCCGGTTGCCAAATTGCATTATCTCTTATAGTTTCCGAGATATGGACTATCGATAATTTACACCTTAGGCTCTGCTTCTAACTTGGGCCCAAATTGTAAAATGGTCTTATCTATTGGCGATTTCGTTCCAATTCACATTCCAAGTAATATTCGGCATGCTAATTACATTGCCGGTTGCCAAATTGCATTAACTCTTATAGTTTCCGAGATATGGACTATCGATAATTTACACATTAGGCTCTGCTTCTAACTTGGGCCCAAATTGTAAAATGGTCTTATCTATTGGCGATTTCGTTCCAATTCACATTCCAAGTAATATTCGGCATGCTAATTAAATTGCCGGTTGCCAAATTGCATTATCTCTTATAGTTTCCGAGATATGGACTATCGATAATTTACACCTTAGGCTCTGCTTCTAACTTGGGCCCAAATTGTAAAATGGTCTTATCTATTGGCGATTTCGTTCCAATTCACATTCCAAGTAATATTCGGCATGCTAATTACATTGCCGGTTGCCAAATTGCATTATCTCTTATAGTTTCCGAGATATGGACTATCGATAATTTACACCTTAGGCTCTGCTTCTAACTTGGGCCCAAATCGTAAAATGGTCTTATCTATTGGCGATTTCGTTCCAATTCACATTCCAAGTAATATTCGGCATGCTAATTACATTGCCGGTTGCGAAATTGCATTATCTCTTATAGTTTCCGAGATATGGACTATCGATAATTTACACCTTAGCCTCTGCTTCTAACTTGGGCCCAAATTGTAAAATGGTCTTATCTATTGGCGATTTAGTTGCAATTCACATTCCAAGTAATATTCGGCATGCTAATTACATTGCCGGTTGCCAAATTGCATTATCTCTTATAGTTTCCGAGATATGGACTATCGATAATTTACACCATAGGCTCTGCTTCTAACTTGGGCCCAAATTGTAAAATGGTCTTATCTATTGGCGATTTCGTTCCAATTCACATTCCAAGTAATATTCGGCATGCTAATTACATTGCCGGTTGCGAAATTGCATTATCTCTTATAGTTTCCGAGATATGGACTATCAATAATTTACACCTTAGGCTCTGCTTCTAACTTGGGCCCAAATTGTAAAATGGTCTTATCTATTGGCGATTTCGTTCCAATTCACATTCCAAGTAATATTCGGCATGCTAATTACATTGCCGGTTGCCAAATTGCATTATCTCTTATAGTTTCCGAGATATGGACTATCGATAATTTACACCTTAGGCTCTGCTTCTAACTTGGGCCCAAATCGTAAAATGGTCTTATCTATTGGCGATTTCGTTCCAATTCACATTCCAAGTAATATTCGGCATGCTAATTACATTGCCGGTTGCCAAATTGCATTATCTCTTATAGTTTCCGAGATATGGACTATCGATAATTTACACCTTAGGCTCTGCTTCTAACTTGGGCCCAAATTGTAAAATGGTCTTATCTATTGGCGATTTCGTTCCAATTCACATTCCAAGTAATATTCGGCATGCTAATTACATTGCCGGTTGCCAAATTGCATTAACTCTTATAGTTTCCGAGATATGGACTATCGATAATTTACACCTTAGGCTCTGCTTCTAACTTGGGCCCAAATTGTAAAATGGTCTTATCTATTGGCGATTTCGTTCCAATTCACATTCCAAGTAATATTCGGCATGCTAATTAAATTGCCGGTTGCCAAATTGCATTATCTCTTATAGTTTCCGAGATATGGACTATCGATAATTTACACCTTAGGCTCTGCTTCTAACTTGGGCCCAAATTGTAAAATGGTCTTATCTATTGGCGATTTCGTTCCAATTCACATTCCAAGTAATATTCGGCATGCTAATTAAATTGCCGGTTGCCAAATTGCATTATCTCTTATAGTTTCCGAGATATGGACTATCGATAATTTACACCTTAGGCTCTGCTTCTAACTTGGGCCCAAATTGTAAAATGGTCTTACCTATTAGCGATTTCGTTCCAATTCACATTCCAAGTAATATTCGGCATGCTAATTACATTGCCGGTTGCCAAATTGCATTATCTCTTATAGTTTCCGAGATATGGACTATCGATAATTTACACCTTAGGCTCTGCTTCTAACTTGGGCCCAAATTGTAAAATGGTCTTATCTATTGGCGATTTCGTTCCAATTCACATTCCAAGTAATATTCGGCATGCTAATTACATTGCCGGTTGCCAAATTGCATTATCTCTTATAGTTTCCGAGATATGGACTATCGATAATTTACACCTTAGGCTCTGCTTCTAACTTGGGCCCAAATTGTAAAATGGTCTTATCTATTGGCGATTTCGTTCCAATTCACATTCCAAGTAATATTCGGCATGCTAATTTCATTGCCGGTTGCCAAATTGCATTATCTCTTATAGTTTCCGAGATATGGACTATCGATAATTTACACCTTAGGCTCTGCTTCTAACTTGGGCCCAAATTGTAAAATGGTCTTATCTATTGGCGATTTCGTTCCAATTCACATTCCAAGTAATATTCGGCATGCTAATTACATTGCCGGTTGCCAAATTGCATTAACTCTTATAGTTTCCGAGATATGGACTATCGATAATTTACACCTTAGGCTCTGCTTCTAACTTGGGCCCAAATTGTAAAATGGTCTTATCTATTGGCGATTTCGTTCCAATTCACATTCCAAGTAATATTCGGCATGCTAATTAAATTTCCGGTTGCCAAATTGCATTATCTCTTATAGTTTCCGAGATATGGACTATCGATAATTTACACCTTAGGCTCTGCTTCTAACTTGGGCCCAAATTGTAAAATGGTCTTATCTATTGGCGATTTCGTTCCAATTCACATTCCAAGTAATATTCGGCATGCTAATTACATTGCCGGTTGCCAAATTGCATTATCTCTTATAGTTTCCGAGATATGGACTATCGATAATTTACACCTTAGGCTCTGCTTTTAACTTGGGCCCAAATTGTAAAATGGTCTTACCTATTGGCGATTTCGTTCCAATTCACATTCCAAGTAATATTCGGCATGCTAATTACATTGCCGGTTGCCAAATTGCATTATCTCTTATAGTTTCCGAGATATGGACTATCGATAATTTACACCTTAGGCTCTGCTTCTAACTTGGGCCCAAATTGTAAAATGGTCTTATCTATTGGCGATTTCGTTCCAATTCACATTCCAAGTAATATTCGGCATGCTAATTACATTGCCGGTTGCCAAATTGCATTATCTCTTATAGTTTCCGAGATATGGACTATCGACAATTTACACCTTAGGCTCTGCTTCTAACTTGGGCCCAAATTGTAAAATGGTCTTATCTATTGGCGATTTCGTTCCAATTCACATTCCAAGTAATATTCGGCATGCTAATTACATTGCCGGTTGCCAAATTGCATTATCTCTTATAGTTTCCGAGATATGGACTATCGATAATTTACACCTTAGGCTCTGCTTCTAACTTGGGCCCAAATTGTAAAATGGTCTTATCTATTGGCGATTTCGTTCCAATTCACATTCCAAGTAATATTCGGCATGCTAATTACATTGCCGGTTGCCAAATTGCATTATCTCTTATAGTTTCCGAGATATGGACTATCGATAATTTACACTTTAGGCTCTGCTTCTAACTTTGGCCCAAATTGTAAAATGGCCTTATCTATTGGCGATTTCGTTCCAATTCACATTCCAAGTAATATTCGGCATGCTAATTACATTGCCGGTTGCCAAATTGCATTATCTCTTATAGTTTCCGAGATATGGACTATCGATAATTTACACCTTAGGCTCTGCTTCTAACTTGGGCCCAAATTGTAAAATGGTCTTATCTATTGGCGATTTCGTCCCAATTCACATTCCAAGTGATATTCGGCATGCTAATTACATTGCCGGTTGCGAAATTGCATTATCTCTTATAGTTTCCGAGATATGGACTATCAATAATTTACACCTTAGGCTCTGCTTCTAACTTGGGCCCAAATTGTAAAATGGTCTTATCTATTGGCGATTTCGTTCCAATTCACATTCCAAGTAATATTCGGCATGCTAATTACATTGCCAGTTGCCAAATTGCATTATCTCTTATAGTTTCCGAGATATGGACTATCGATAATTTACACCTTAGGCTCTGCTTCTAACTTGGGCCCAAATTGTAAAATGGTCTTATCTATTGGCGATTTCGTTCCAATTCACATTCCAAGTAATATTCGGCATGCTAATTACATTGCCGGTTGCCAAATTGCATTATCTCTTATAGTTTCCGAGATATGGACTATCGATAATTTACACCTTAGGCTCTGCTTCTAACTTGGGCCCAAATTGTAAAATGGTCTTACCTATTGGCGATTTCGTTCCAATTCACATTCCAAGTAATATTCGGCATGCTAATTACATTGCCGGTTGCCAAATTGCATTATCTCTTATAGTTTCCGAGATATGGACTATCGATAATTTACACCTTAGGCTCTGCTTCTAACTTGGGCCCAAATTGTAAAATGGTCTTATCTATTGGCGATTTCGTTCCAATTCACATTCCAAGTAATATTCGGCATGCTAATTACATTGCCGGTTGCCAAATTGCATTATCTCTTATAGTTTCCGAGATATGGACTATCGACAATTTACACCTTAGGCTCTGCTTCTAACTTGGGCCCAAATTGTAAAATGGTCTTATCTATTGGCGATTTCGTTCCAATTCACATTCCAAGTAATATTCGGCATGCTAATTACATTGCCGGTTGCCAAATTGCATTATCTCTTATAGTTTCCGAGATATGGACTATCGATAATTTACACCTTAGGCTCTGCTTCTAACTTGGGCCCAAATTGTAAAATGGTCTTATCTATTGGCGATTTCGTTCCAATTCACATTCCAAGTAATATTCGGCATGCTAATTACATTGCCGGTTGCCAAATTGCATTATCTCTTATAGTTTCCGAGATATGGACTACCGATAATTTACACTTTAGGCTCTGCTTCTAACTTGGGCCCAAATTGTAAAATGGCCTTATCTATTGGCGATTTCGTTCCAATTCACATTCCAAGTAATATTCGGCATGCTAATTACATTGCCGGTTGCCAAATTGCATTATCTCTTATAGTTTCCGAGATATGGACTATCGATAATTTACACCTTAGGCTCTGCTTCTAACTTGGGCCCAAATTGTAAAATGGTCTTATCTATTGGCGATTTCGTCCCAATTCACATTCCAAGTGATATTCGGCATGCTAATTACATTGCCGGTTGCGAAATTGCATTATCTCTTATAGTTTCCGAGATATGGACTATCAATAATTTACACCTTAGGCTCTGCTTCTAACTTGGGCCCAAATTGTAAAATGGTCTTATCTATTGGCGATTTCGTTCCAATTCACATTCCAAGTAATATTCGGCATGCTAATTACATTGCCAGTTGCCAAATTGCATTATCTCTTATAGTTTCCGAGATATGGACTATCGATAATTTACACCTTAGGCTCTGCTTCTAACTTGGGCCCAAATTGTAAAATGGTCTTATCTATTGGCGATTTCGTTTCAATTCACATTCCAAGTAATATTCGGCATGCTAATTACATTGCCGGTTGCCAAATTGCATTATCTCTTATAGTTTCCGAGATATGGACTATCGATAATTTACACCTTAGGCTCTGCTTCTAACTTGGGCCCAAATCGTAAAATGGTCTTATCTATTGGCGATTTCGTTCCAATTCACATTCCAAGTAATATTCGGCATGCTAATTACATTGCCGGTTGCCAAATTGCATTATCTCTTATAGTTTCCGAGATATGGACTATCGATAATTTACACCTTAGGCTCTGCTTCTAACTTGGGCCCAAATTGTAAAATGGTCTTATCTATTGGCGATTTCGTTCCAATTCACATTCCAAGTAATATTCGGCATGCTAATTACATTGCCGGTTGCCAAATTGCATTAACTCTTATAGTTTCCGAGATATGGACTATCGATAATTTACACCTTAGGCTCTGCTTCTAACTTGGGCCCAAATTGTAAAATGGTCTTATCTATTGGCGATTTCGTTCCAATTCACATTCCAAGTAATATTCGGCATGCTAATTAAATTGCCGGTTGCCAAATTGCATTATCTCTTATAGTTTCCGAGATATGGACTATCGATAATTTACACCTTAGGCTCTGCTTCTAACTTGGGCCCAAATTGTAAAATGGTCTTATCTATTGGCGATTTCGTTCCAATTCACATTCCAAGTAATATTCGGCATGCTAATTAAATTGCCGGTTGCCAAATTGCATTATCTCTTATAGTTTCCGAGATATGGACTATCGATAATTTACACCTTAGGCTCTGCTTCTAACTTGGGCCCAAATTGTAAAATGGTCTTATCTATTGGCGATTTCGTTCCAATTCACATTCCAAGTAATATTCGGCATGCTAATTACATTGCCGGTTGCCAAATTGCATTATCTCTTATAGTTTCCGAGATATGGACTACCGATAATTTACACTTTAGGCTCTGCTTCTAACTTGGGCCCAAATTGTAAAATGGCCTTATCTATTGGCGATTTCGTTCCAATTCACATTCCAAGTAATATTCGGCATGCTAATTACATTGCCGGTTGCCAAATTGCATTATCTCTTATAGTTTCCGAGATATGGACTATCGATAATTTACACCTTAGGCTCTGCTTCTAACTTGGGCCCAAATTGTAAAATGGTCTTATCTATTGGCGATTTCGTCCCAATTCACATTCCAAGTGATATTCGGCATGCTAATTACATTGCCGGTTGCGAAATTGCATTATCTCTTATAGTTTCCGAGATATGGACTATCAATAATTTACACCTTAGGCTCTGCTTCTAACTTGGGCCCAAATTGTAAAATGGTCTTATCTATTGGCGATTTCGTTCCAATTCACATTCCAAGTAATATTCGGCATGCTAATTACATTGCCAGTTGCCAAATTGCATTATCTCTTATAGTTTCCGAGATATGGACTATCGATAATTTACACCTTAGGCTCTGCTTCTAACTTGGGCCCAAATTGTAAAATGGTCTTATCTATTGGCGATTTCGTTCCAATTCACATTCCAAGTAATATTCGGCATGCTAATTACATTGCCGGTTGCCAAATTGCATTATCTCTTATAGTTTCCGAGATATGGACTATCGATAATTTACACCTTAGGCTCTGCTTCTAACTTGGGCCCAAATCGTAAAATGGTCTTATCTATTGGCGATTTCGTTCCAATTCACATTCCAAGTAATATTCGGCATGCTAATTACATTGCCGGTTGCCAAATTGCATTATCTCTTATAGTTTCCGAGATATGGACTATCGATAATTTACACCTTAGGCTCTGCTTCTAACTTGGGCCCAAATTGTAAAATGGTCTTATCTGTTGGCGATTTCGTTCCAATTCACATTCCAAGTAATATTCGGCATGCTAATTACATTGCCGGTTGCCAAATTGCATTAACTCTTATAGTTTCCGAGATATGGACTATCGATAATTTACACCTTAGGCTCTGCTTCTAACTTGGGCCCAAATTGTAAAATGGTCTTATCTATTGGCGATTTCGTTCCAATTCACATTCCAAGTAATATTCGGCATGCTAATTAAATTGCCGGTTGCCAAATTGCATTATCTCTTATAGTTTCCGAGATATGGACTATCGATAATTTACACCTTAGGCTCTGCTTCTAACTTGGGCCCAAATTGTAAAATGGTCTTATCTATTGGCGATTTCGTTCCAATTCACATTCCAAGTAATATTCGGCATGCTAATTAAATTGCCGGTTGCCAAATTGCATTATCTCTTATAGTTTCCGAGATATGGACTATCGATATTTACACCTTAGGCTCTGCTTCTAACTTGGGCCCAAATTGTAAAATGGTCTTACCTATTAGCGATTTCGTTCCAATTCACATTCCAAGTAATATTCGGCATGCTAATTACATTGCCGGTTGCCAAATTGCATTATCTCTTATAGTTTCCGAGATATGGACTATCGATAATTTACACCTTAGGCTCTGCTTCTAACTTGGGCCCAAATTGTAAAATGGTCTTATCTATTGGCGATTTCGTTCCAATTCACATTCCAAGTAATATTCGGCATGCTAATTACATTGCCAGTTGCCAAATTGCATTATCTCTTATAGTTTCCGAGATATGGACTATCGATAATTTACACCTTAGGCTCTGCTTCTAACTTGGGCCCAAATTGTAAAATGGTCTTATCTATTGGCGATTTCGTTCCAATTCACATTCCAAGTAATATTCGGCATGCTAATTTCATTGCCGGTTGCCAAATTGCATTATCTCTTATAGTTTCCGAGATATGGACTATCGATAATTTACACCATAGGCTCTGCTTATAACTTGGGCCCAAATTGTAAAATGGTCTTATCTATTGGCGATTTCGTTCCAATTCACATTCCAAGTAATATTCGGCATGCTAATTACATTGCCGGTTTCCAAATTGCATTATCTCTTATAGTTTCCGAGATATGGACTATCGATAATTTACACCTTAGGCTCTGCTTCTAACTTGGGCCCAAATTGTAAAATGGTCTTATCTATTGGCGATTTCGTCCCAATTCACATTCCAAGTGATATTCGGCATGCTAATTACATTGCCGGTTGCGAAATTGCATTATCTCTTATAGTTTCCGAGATATGGACTATCAATAATTTACACCTTAGGCTCTGCTTCTAACTTGGGCCCAAATTGTAAAATGGTCTTATCTATTGGCGATTTCGTTCCAATTCACATTCCAAGTAATATTCGGCATGCTAATTACATTGCCGGTTGCCAAATTGCATTATCTCTTATAGTTTCCGAGATATGGACTATCGATAATTTACACCATAGGCTCTGCTTCTAACTTGGGCCCAAATTGTAAAATCGTCTTATCTATTGGCGATTTCGTTCCAATTCACATTCCAAGTAATATTCGGCATGCTAATTACATTGCCGGTTGCGAAATTGCATTATCTCTTATAGTTTCCGAGATATGGACTATCAATAATTTACACCTTAGGCTCTGCTTCTAACTTGGGCCCAAATTGTAAAATGGTCTTATCTATTGGCGATTTCGTTCCAATTCACATTCCAAGTAATATTCGGCATGCTAATTACATTGCCGGTTGCCAAATTGCATTATCTCTTATAGTTTCCGAGATATGGACTATCGATAATTTACACCTTAGGCTCTGCTTCTAACTTGGGCCCAAATCGTAAAATGGTCTTATCTATTGGCGATTTCGTTCCAATTCACATTCCAAGTAATATTCGGCATGCTAATTACATTGCCGGTTGCCAAATTGCATTATCTCTTATAGTTTCCGAGATATGGACTATCGATAATTTACACCTTAGGCTCTGCTTCTAACTTGGGCCCAAATTGTAAAATGGTCTTATCTATTGGCGATTTCGTTCCAATTCACATTCCAAGTAATATTCGGCATGCTAATTACATTGCCGGTTGCCAAATTGCATTAACTCTTATAGTTTCCGAGATATGGACTATCGATAATTTACACCTTAGGCTCTGCTTCTAACTTGGGCCCAAATTGTAAAATGGTCTTATCTATTGGCGATTTCGTTCCAATTCACATTCCAAGTAATATTCGGCATGCTAATTAAATTTCCGGTTGCCAAATTGCATTATCTCTTATAGTTTCCGAGATATGGACTATCGATAATTTACACCTTAGGCTCTGCTTCTAACTTGGGCCCAAATTGTAAAATGGTCTTATCTATTGGCGATTTCGTTCCAATTCACATTCCAAGTAATATTCGGCATGCTAATTATATTGCCGGTTGCCAAATTGCATTATCTCTTATAGTTTCCGAGATATGGACTATCGACAATTTACACCTTAGGCTCTGCTTCTAACTTGGGCCCAAATTGTAAAATGGTCTTATCTATTGGCGATTTCGTTCCAATTCACATTCCAAGTAATATTCGGCATGCTAATTACATTGCCGGTTGCCAAATTGCATTATCTCTTATAGTTTCCGAGATATGGACTATCGATAATTTACACCTTAGGCTCTGCTTCTAACTTGGGCCCAAATTGTAAAATGGTCTTATCTATTGGCGATTTCGTTCCAATTCACATTCCAAGTAATATTCGGCATGCTAATTACATTGCCGGTTGCCAAATTGCATTATCTCTTATAGTTTCCGAGATATGGACTATCGATAATTTACACTTTAGGCTCTGCTTCTAACTTTGGCCCAAATTGTAAAATGGCCTTATCTATTGGCGATTTCGTTCCAATTCACATTCCAAGTAATATTCGGCATGCTAATTACATTGCCGGTTGCCAAATTGCATTATCTCTTATAGTTTCCGAGATATGGACTATCGATAATTTACACCTTAGGCTCTGCTTCTAACTTGGGCCCAAATTGTAAAATGGTCTTATCTATTGGCGATTTCGTCCCAATTCACATTCCAAGTGATATTCGGCATGCTAATTACATTGCCGGTTGCGAAATTGCATTATCTCTTATAGTTTCCGAGATATGGACTATCAATAATTTACACCTTAGGCTCTGCTTCTAACTTGGGCCCAAATTGTAAAATGGTCTTATCTATTGGCGATTTCGTTCCAATTCACATTCCAAGTAATATTCGGCATGCTAATTACATTGCCAGTTGCCAAATTGCATTATCTCTTATAGTTTCCGAGATATGGACTATCGATAATTTACACCTTAGGCTCTGCTTCTAACTTGGGCCCAAATTGTAAAATGGTCTTATCTATTGGCGATTTCGTTCCAATTCACATTCCAAGTAATATTCGGCATGCTAATTACATTGCCGGTTGCCAAATTGCATTATCTCTTATAGTTTCCGAGATATGGACTATCGATAATTTACACCTTAGGCTCTGCTTCTAACTTGGGCCCAAATTGTAAAATGGTCTTACCTATTGGCGATTTCGTTCCAATTCACATTCCAAGTAATATTCGGCATGCTAATTACATTGCCGGTTGCCAAATTGCATTATCTCTTATAGTTTCCGAGATATGGACTATCGATAATTTACACCTTAGGCTCTGCTTCTAACTTGGGCCCAAATTGTAAAATGGTCTTATCTATTGGCGATTTCGTTCCAATTCACATTCCAAGTAATATTCGGCATGCTAATTACATTGCCGGTTGCCAAATTGCATTATCTCTTATAGTTTCCGAGATATGGACTATCGACAATTTACACCTTAGGCTCTGCTTCTAACTTGGGCCCAAATTGTAAAATGGTCTTATCTATTGGCGATTTCGTTCCAATTCACATTCCAAGTAATATTCGGCATGCTAATTACATTGCCGGTTGCCAAATTGCATTATCTCTTATAGTTTCCGAGATATGGACTATCGATAATTTACACCTTAGGCTCTGCTTCTAACTTGGGCCCAAATTGTAAAATGGTCTTATCTATTGGCGATTTCGTTCCAATTCACATTCCAAGTAATATTCGGCATGCTAATTACATTGCCGGTTGCCAAATTGCATTATCTCTTATAGTTTCCGAGATATGGACTACCGATAATTTACACTTTAGGCTCTGCTTCTAACTTGGGCCCAAATTGTAAAATGGCCTTATCTATTGGCGATTTCGTTCCAATTCACATTCCAAGTAATATTCGGCATGCTAATTACATTGCCGGTTGCCAAATTGCATTATCTCTTATAGTTTCCGAGATATGGACTATCGATAATTTACACCTTAGGCTCTGCTTCTAACTTGGGCCCAAATCGTAAAATGGTCTTATCTATTGGCGATTTCGTTCCAATTCACATTCCAAGTAATATTCGGCATGCTAATTACATTGCCGGTTGCCAAATTGCATTATCTCTTATAGTTTCCGAGATATGGACTATCGATAATTTACACCTTAGGCTCTGCTTCTAACTTGGGCCCAAATTGTAAAATGGTCTTATCTATTGGCGATTTCGTTCCAATTCACATTCCAAGTAATATTCGGCATGCTAATTACATTGCCGGTTGCCATATTGCATTAACTCTTATAGTTTCCGAGATATGGACTATCGATAATTTACACCTTAGGCTCTGCTTCTAACTTGGGCCCAAATTGTAAAATGGTCTTATCTATTGGCGATTTCGTTCCAATTCACATTCCAAGTAATATTCGGCATGCTAATTAAATTGCCGGTTGCCAAATTGCATTATCTCTTATAGTTTCCGAGATATGGACTATCGATAATTTACACCTTAGGCTCTGCTTCTAACTTGGGCCCAAATTGTAAAATGGTCTTATCTATTGGCGATTTCGTTCCAATTCACATTCCAAGTAATATTCGGCATGCTAATTACATTGCCGGTTGCCAAATTGCATTATCTCTTATAGTTTCCGAGATATGGACTATCGATAATTTACACCTTAGGCTCTGCTTCTAACTTGGGCCCAAATTGTAAAATGGTCTTACCTATTAGCGATTTCGTTCCAATTCACATTCCAAGTAATATTCGGCATGCTAATTACATTGCCGGTTGCCAAATTGCATTATCTCTTATAGTTTCCGAGATATGGACTATCGATAATTTACACCTTAGGCTCTGCTTCTAACTTGGGCCCAAATTGTAAAATGGTCTTATCTATTGGCGATTCCGTTCCAATTCACATTCCAAGTAATATTCGGCATGCTAATTACATTGCCGGTTGCCAAATTGCATTATCTCTTATAGTTTCCGAGAAATGGACTATCGATAATTTACACCTTAGGCTCTGCTTCTAACTTGGGCCCAAATTGTAAAATGGTCTTATCTATTGGCGATTTCGTTCCAATTCACATTCCAAGTAATATTCGGCATGCTAATTTCATTGCCGGTTGCCAAATTGCATTATCTCTTATAGTTTCCGAGATATGGACTATCGATAATTTACACCATAGGCTCTGCTTATAACTTGGGCCCAAATTGTAAAATGGTCTTATCTATTGGCGATTTCGTTCCAATTCACATTCCAAGTAATATTCGGCATGCTAATTACATTGCCGGTTTCCAAATTGCATTATCTCTTATAGTTTCCGAGATATGGACTATCGATAATTTACACCTTAGGCTCTGCTTCTAACTTGGGCCCAAATTGTAAAATGGTCTTATCTATTGGCGATTTCGTCCCAATTCACATTCCAAGTGATATTCGGCATGCTAATTACATTGCCGGTTGCGAAATTGCATTATCTCTTATAGTTTCCGAGATATGGACTATCAATAATTTACACCTTAGGCTCTGCTTCTAACTTGGGCCCAAATTGTAAAATGGTCTTATCTATTGGCGATTTCGTTCCAATTCACATTCCAAGTAATATTCGGCATGCTAATTACATTGCCGGTTGCCAAATTGCATTATCTCTTATAGTTTCCGAGATATGGACTATCGATAATTTACACCATAGGCTCTGCTTCTAACTTGGGCCCAAATTGTAAAATGGTCTTATCTATTGGCGATTTCGTTCCAATTCACATTCCAAGTAATATTCGGCATGCTAATTCCATTGCCGGTTGCGAAATTGCATTATCTCTTATAGTTTCCGAGATATGGACTATCAATAATTTACACCTTAGGCTCTGCTTCTAACTTGGGCCCAAATTGTAAAATGGTCTTATCTATTGGCGATTTCGTTCCAATTCACATTCCAAGTAATATTCGGCATGCTAATTACATTGCCGGTTGCCAAATTGCATTATCTCTTATAGTTTCCGAGATATGGACTATCGATAATTTACACCTTAGGCTCTGCTTCTAACTTGGGCCCAAATCGTAAAATGGTCTTATCTTATTGGCGATTTCGTTCCAATTCACATTCCAAGTAATATTCGGCATGCTAATTACATTGCCGGTTGCCAAATTGCATTATCTCTTATAGTTTCCGAGATATGGACTATCGATAATTTACACCTTAGGCTCTGCTTCTAACTTGGGCCCAAATTGTAAAATGGTCTTATCTATTGGCGATTTCGTTCCAATTCACATTCCAAGTAATATTCGGCATGCTAATTACATTGCCGGTTGCCAAATTGCATTAACTCTTATAGTTTCCGAGATATGGACTATCGATAATTTACACCTTAGGCTCTGCTTCTAACTTGGGCCCAAATTGTAAAATGGTCTTATCTATTGGCGATTTCGTTCCAATTCACATTCCAAGTAATATTCGGCATGCTAATTAAATTGCCGGTTGCCAAATTGCATTATCTCTTATAGTTTCCGAGATATGGACTATCGATAATTTACACCTTAGGCTCTGCTTCTAACTTGGGCCCAAATTGTAAAATGGTCTTATCTATTGGCGATTTCGTTCCAATTCACATTCCAAGTAATATTCGGCATGCTAATTACATTGCCGGTTGCCAAATTGCATTATCTCTTATAGTTTCCGAGATATGGACTATCGATAATTTACACCTTAGGCTCTGCTTCTAACTTGGGCCCAAATCGTAAAATGGTCTTATCTATTGGCGATTTCGTTCCAATTCACATTCCAAGTAATATTCGGCATGCTAATTACATTGCCGGTTGCGAAATTGCATTATCTCTTATAGTTTCCGAGATATGGACTATCGATAATTTACACCTTAGCCTCTGCTTCTAACTTGGGCCCAAATTGTAAAATGGTCTTATCTATTGGCGATTTAGTTGCAATTCACATTCCAAGTAATATTCGGCATGCTAATTACATTGCCGGTTGCCAAATTGCATTATCTCTTATAGTTTCCGAGATATGGACTATCGATAATTTACACCATAGGCTCTGCTTCTAACTTGGGCCCAAATTGTAAAATGGTCTTATCTATTGGCGATTTCGTTCCAATTCACATTCCAAGTAATATTCGGCATGCTAATTACATTGCCGGTTGCGAAATTGCATTATCTCTTATAGTTTCCGAGATATGGACTATCAATAATTTACACCTTAGGCTCTGCTTCTAACTTGGGCCCAAATTGTAAAATGGTCTTATCTATTGGCGATTTCGTTCCAATTCACATTCCAAGTAATATTCGGCATGCTAATTACATTGCCGGTTGCCAAATTGCATTATCTCTTATAGTTTCCGAGATATGGACTATCGATAATTTACACCTTAGGCTCTGCTTCTAACTTGGGCCCAAATCGTAAAATGGTCTTATCTATTGGCGATTTCGTTCCAATTCACATTCCAAGTAATATTCGGCATGCTAATTACATTGCCGGTTGCCAAATTGCATTATCTCTTATAGTTTCCGAGATATGGACTATCGATAATTTACACCTTAGGCTCTGCTTCTAACTTGGGCCCAAATTGTAAAATGGTCTTATCTATTGGCGATTTCGTTCCAATTCACATTCCAAGTAATATTCGGCATGCTAATTACATTGCCGGTTGCCAAATTGCATTAACTCTTATAGTTTCCGAGATATGGACTATCGATAATTTACACCTTAGGCTCTGCTTCTAACTTGGGCCCAAATTGTAAAATGGTCTTATCTATTGGCGATTTCGTTCCAATTCACATTCCAAGTAATATTCGGCATGCTAATTAAATTGCCGGTTGCCAAATTGCATTATCTCTTATAGTTTCCGAGATATGGACTATCGATAATTTACACCTTAGGCTCTGCTTCTAACTTGGGCCCAAATTGTTAAATGGTCTTATCTATTGGCGATTTCGTTCCAATTCACATTCCAAGTAATATTCGGCATGCTAATTACATTGCCGGTTGCCAAATTGCATTATCTCTTATAGTTTCCGAGATATGGACTATCGATAATTTACACCTTAGGCTCTGCTTCTAACTTGGGCCCAAATTGTAAAATGGTCTTACCTATTGGCGATTTCGTTCCAATTCACATTCCAAGTAATATTCGGCATGCTAATTACATTGCCGGTTGCCAAATTGCATTATCTCTTATAGTTTCCGAGATATGGACTATCGATAATTTACACCTTAGGCTCTGCTTCTAACTTGGGCCCAAATTGTAAAATGGTCTTATCTATTGGCGATTTCGTTCCAATTCACATTCCAAGTAATATTCGGCATGCTAATTACATTGCCGGTTGCCAAATTGCATTATCTCTTATAGTTTCCGAGATATGGACTATCGACAATTTACACCTTAGGCTCTGCTTCTAACTTGGGCCCAAATTGTAAAATGGTCTTATCTATTGGCGATTTCGTTCCAATTCACATTCCAAGTAATATTCGGCATGCTAA
Organism: Rhynchophorus ferrugineus; assembly: GCF_030347505.1. Lineage (NCBI taxonomy): Eukaryota > Metazoa > Arthropoda > Insecta > Coleoptera > Curculionidae > Rhynchophorus > Rhynchophorus ferrugineus. Next base: position 55,994 of record NW_027472930.1, read on the forward strand.
TTACATTGCCGGTTGCCAAATTGCATTATCTCTTATAGTTTCCGAGATATGGACTATCGATAATTTACACCTTAGGCTCTGCTTCTAACTTGGGCCCAAATTGTAAAATGGTTTTATCTATTGGCGATTTCGTCCCAATTCACATTCCAAGTGATATTCGGCATGCTAATTACATTGCCGGTTGCGAAATTGCATTATCTCTTATAGTTTCCGAGATATGGACTATCGATAATTTACACCTTAGGCTCTGCTTCTAACTTGCTCCCAAATTGTAAAATGGTCTTATCTATTGGCGATTTCGTTCCAATTCACATTCCAAGTAATATTCGGCATGCTAATTACATTGCCGGTTACCAAATTGCATTATCTCTTATAGTTTCCGAGATATGGACTATCGATAATTTACACCTTAGGCTCTGCTTCTAACTTGGGCCCAAATTGTAAAATGGTCTTATCTATTGGCGATTTCGTTCCAATTCACATTCCAAGTAATATTCGGCATGCTAATAACATTGCCGGTTGCCAAATTGCATTATCTCTTATAGTTTCCGAGATATGGACTATCGATAATTTACACCTTAGGCTCTGCTTCTAACTTGGGCCCAAATTGTAAAATGGTCTTATCTATTGGCGATTTCGTTCCAATTCACATTCCAAGTAATATTCGGCCTGCTAATTACATTGCCGGTTGCCAAATTGCATTATCTCTTATAGTTTCCGAGATATGGACTATCGATAATTTACACCTTAGCCTCTGCTTCTAACTTGGGCCCAAATTGTAAAATGGTCTTATCTATTGGCGATTTAGTTGCAATTCACATTCCAAGTAATATTCGGCATGCTAATTACATTGCCGGTTGCCAAATTGCATTATCTCTTATAGTTTCCGAGATATGGACTATCGATAATTTACACCATAGGCTCTGCTTCTAACTTGGGCCCAAATTGTAAAATGGTCTTATCTATTGGCGATTTCGTTCCAATTCACATTCCAAGTAATATTCGGCATGCTAATTACATTGCCGGTTGCGAAATTGCATTATCTCTTATAGTTTCCGAGATATGGACTATCAATAATTTACACCTTAGGCTCTGCTTCTAACTTGGGCCCAAATTGTAAAATGGTCTTATCTATTGGCGATTTCGTTCCAATTCACATTCCAAGTAATATTCGGCATGCTAATTACATTGCCGGTTGCCAAATTGCATTATCTCTTATAGTTTCCGAGATATGGACTATCGATAATTTACACCTTAGGCTCTGCTTCTAACTTGGGCCCAAATCGTAAAATGGTCTTATCTATTGGCGATTTCGTTCCAATTCACATTCCAAGTAATATTCGGCATGCTAATTACATTGCCGGTTGCCAAATTGCATTATCTCTTATAGTTTCCGAGATATGGACTATCGATAATTTACACCTTAGGCTCTGCTTCTAACTTGGGCCCAAATTGTAAAATGGTCTTATCTATTGGCGATTTCGTTCCAATTCACATTCCAAGTAATATTCGGCATGCTAATTACATTGCCGGTTGCCAAATTGCATTATCTCTTATAGTTTCCGAGATATGGACTATCGATAATTTACACCTTAGGCTCTGCTTCTAACTTGGGCCCAAATTGTTAAATGGTCTTATCTATTGGCGATTTCGTTCCAATTCACATTCCAAGTAATATTCGGCATGCTAATTACATTGCCGGTTGCCAAATTGCATTATCTCTTATAGTTTCCGAGATATGGACTATCGATAATTTACACCTTAGGCTCTGCTTCTAACTTGGGCCCAAATTGTAAAATGGTCTTATCTATTGGCGATTTCGTTCCAATTCACATTCCAAGTAATATTTGGCATGCTAATTAAATTTCCGGTTGCCAAATTGCATTATCTCTTATAGTTTCCGAGATATGGACTATCGATAATTTACACCTTAGGCTCTGCTTCTAACTTGGGCCCAAATTGTAAAATGGTCTTATCTATTGGCGATTTCGTTCCAATTCACATTCCAAGTAATATTCGGCATGCTAATTATATTGCCGGTTGCCAAATTGCATTATCTCTTATAGTTTCCGAGATATGGACTATCGACAATTTACACCTTAGGCTCTGCTTCTAACTTGGGCCCAAATTGTAAAATGGTCTTATCTATTGGCGATTTCGTTCCAATTCACATTCCAAGTAATATTCGGCATGCTAATTACATTGCCGGTTGCCAAATTGCATTATCTCTTATAGTTTCCGAGATATGGACTATCGATAATTTACACCATAGGCTCTGCTTCTAACTTGGGCCCAAATTGTAAAATCGTCTTATCTATTGGCGATTTCGTTCCAATTCACATTCCAAGTAATATTCGGCATGCTAATTACATTGCCGGTTGCGAAATTGCATTATCTCTTATAGTTTCCGAGATATGGACTATCAATAATTTACACCTTAGGCTCTGCTTCTAACTTGGGCCCAAATTGTAAAATGGTCTTATCTATTGGCGATTTCGTTCCAATTCACATTCCAAGTAATATTCGGCATGCTAATTACATTGCCGGTTGCCAAATTGCATTATCTCTTATAGTTTCCGAGATATGGACTATCGATAATTTACACCTTAGGCTCTGCTTCTAACTTGGGCCCAAATCGTAAAATGGTCTTATCTATTGGCGATTTCGTTCCAATTCACATTCCAAGTAATATTCGGCATGCTAATTACATTGCCGGTTGCCAAATTGCATTATCTCTTATAGTTTCCGAGATATGGACTATCGATAATTTACACCTTAGGCTCTGCTTCTAACTTGGGCCCAAATTGTAAAATGGTCTTATCTATTGGCGATTTCGTTCCAATTCACATTCCAAGTAATATTCGGCATGCTAATTACATTGCCGGTTGCCAAATTGCATTAACTCTTATAGTTTCCGAGATATGGACTATCGATAATTTACACCTTAGGCTCTGCTTCTAACTTGGGCCCAAATTGTAAAATGGTCTTATCTATTGGCGATTTCGTTCCAATTCACATTCCAAGTAATATTCGGCATGCTAATTAAATTTCCGGTTGCCAAATTGCATTATCTCTTATAGTTTCCGAGATATGGACTATCGATAATTTACACCTTAGGCTCTGCTTCTAACTTGGGCCCAAATTGTAAAATGGTCTTATCTATTGGCGATTTCGTTCCAATTCACATTCCAAGTAATATTCGGCATGCTAATTATATTGCCGGTTGCCAAATTGCATTATCTCTTATAGTTTCCGAGATATGGACTATCGACAATTTACACCTTAGGCTCTGCTTCTAACTTGGGCCCAAATTGTAAAATGGTCTTATCTATTGGCGATTTCGTTCCAATTCACATTCCAAGTAATATTCGGCATGCTAATTACATTGCCGGTTGCCAAATTGCATTATCTCTTATAGTTTCCGAGATATGGACTATCGATAATTTACACCTTAGGCTCTGCTTCTAACTTGGGCCCAAATTGTAAAATGGTCTTATCTATTGGCGATTTCGTTCCAATTCACATTCCAAGTAATATTCGGCATGCTAATTACATTGCCGGTTGCCAAATTGCATTATCTCTTATAGTTTCCGAGATATGGACTATCGATAATTTACACTTTAGGCTCTGCTTCTAACTTTGGCCCAAATTGTAAAATGGCCTTATCTATTGGCGATTTCGTTCCAATTCACATTCCAAGTAATATTCGGCATGCTAATTACATTGCCGGTTGCCAAATTGCATTATCTCTTATAGTTTCCGAGATATGGACTATCGATAATTTACACCTTAGGCTCTGCTTCTAACTTGGGCCCAAATTGTAAAATGGTCTTATCTATTGGCGATTTCGTCCCAATTCACATTCCAAGTGATATTCGGCATGCTAATTACATTGCCGGTTGCGAAATTGCATTATCTCTTATAGTTTCCGAGATATGGACTATCAATAATTTACACCTTAGGCTCTGCTTCTAACTTGGGCCCAAATTGTAAAATGGTCTTATCTATTGGCGATTTCGTTCCAATTCACATTCCAAGTAATATTCGGCATGCTAATTACATTGCCAGTTGCCAAATTGCATTATCTCTTATAGTTTCCGAGATATGGACTATCGATAATTTACACCTTAGGCTCTGCTTCTAACTTGGGCCCAAATTGTAAAATGGTCTTATCTATTGGCGATTTCGTTCCAATTCACATTCCAAGTAATATTCGGCATGCTAATTACATTGCCGGTTGCCAAATTGCATTATCTCTTATAGTTTCCGAGATATGGACTATCGATAATTTACACCTTAGGCTCTGCTTCTAACTTGGGCCCAAATTGTAAAATGGTCTTACCTATTGGCGATTTCGTTCCAATTCACATTCCAAGTAATATTCGGCATGCTAATTACATTGCCGGTTGCCAAATTGCATTATCTCTTATAGTTTCCGAGATATGGACTATCGATAATTTACACCTTAGGCTCTGCTTCTAACTTGGGCCCAAATTGTAAAATGGTCTTATCTATTGGCGATTTCGTTCCAATTCACATTCCAAGTAATATTCGGCATGCTAATTACATTGCCGGTTGCCAAATTGCATTATCTCTTATAGTTTCCGAGATATGGACTATCGACAATTTACACCTTAGGCTCTGCTTCTAACTTGGGCCCAAATTGTAAAATGGTCTTATCTATTGGCGATTTCGTTCCAATTCACATTCCAAGTAATATTCGGCATGCTAATTACATTGCCGGTTGCCAAATTGCATTATCTCTTATAGTTTCCGAGATATGGACTATCGATAATTTACACCTTAGGCTCTGCTTCTAACTTGGGCCCAAATTGTAAAATGGTCTTATCTATTGGCGATTTCGTTCCAATTCACATTCCAAGTAATATTCGGCATGCTAATTACATTGCCGGTTGCCAAATTGCATTATCTCTTATAGTTTCCGAGATATGGACTACCGATAATTTACACTTTAGGCTCTGCTTCTAACTTGGGCCCAAATTGTAAAATGGCCTTATCTATTGGCGATTTCGTTCCAATTCACATTCCAAGTAATATTCGGCATGCTAATTACATTGCCGGTTGCCAAATTGCATTATCTCTTATAGTTTCCGAGATATGGACTATCGATAATTTACACCTTAGGCTCTGCTTCTAACTTGGGCCCAAATCGTAAAATGGTCTTATCTATTGGCGATTTCGTTCCAATTCACATTCCAAGTAATATTCGGCATGCTAATTACATTGCCGGTTGCCAAATTGCATTATCTCTTATAGTTTCCGAGATATGGACTATCGATAATTTACACCTTAGGCTCTGCTTCTAACTTGGGCCCAAATTGTAAAATGGTCTTATCTATTGGCGATTTCGTTCCAATTCACATTCCAAGTAATATTCGGCATGCTAATTACATTGCCGGTTGCCATATTGCATTAACTCTTATAGTTTCCGAGATATGGACTATCGATAATTTACACCTTAGGCTCTGCTTCTAACTTGGGCCCAAATTGTAAAATGGTCTTATCTATTGGCGATTTCGTTCCAATTCACATTCCAAGTAATATTCGGCATGCTAATTAAATTGCCGGTTGCCAAATTGCATTATCTCTTATAGTTTCCGAGATATGGACTATCGATAATTTACACCTTAGGCTCTGCTTCTAACTTGGGCCCAAATTGTAAAATGGTCTTATCTATTGGCGATTTCGTTCCAATTCACATTCCAAGTAATATTCGGCATGCTAATTACATTGCCGGTTGCCAAATTGCATTATCTCTTATAGTTTCCGAGATATGGACTATCGATAATTTACACCTTAGGCTCTGCTTCTAACTTGGGCCCAAATTGTAAAATGGTCTTACCTATTAGCGATTTCGTTCCAATTCACATTCCAAGTAATATTCGGCATGCTAATTACATTGCCGGTTGCCAAATTGCATTATCTCTTATAGTTTCCGAGATATGGACTATCGATAATTTACACCTTAGGCTCTGCTTCTAACTTGGGCCCAAATTGTAAAATGGTCTTATCTATTGGCGATTCCGTTCCAATTCACATTCCAAGTAATATTCGGCATGCTAATTACATTGCCGGTTGCCAAATTGCATTATCTCTTATAGTTTCCGAGAAATGGACTATCGATAATTTACACCTTAGGCTCTGCTTCTAACTTGGGCCCAAATTGTAAAATGGTCTTATCTATTGGCGATTTCGTTCCAATTCACATTCCAAGTAATATTCGGCATGCTAATTTCATTGCCGGTTGCCAAATTGCATTATCTCTTATAGTTTCCGAGATATGGACTATCGATAATTTACACCATAGGCTCTGCTTATAACTTGGGCCCAAATTGTAAAATGGTCTTATCTATTGGCGATTTCGTTCCAATTCACATTCCAAGTAATATTCGGCATGCTAATTACATTGCCGGTTTCCAAATTGCATTATCTCTTATAGTTTCCGAGATATGGACTATCGATAATTTACACCTTAGGCTCTGCTTCTAACTTGGGCCCAAATTGTAAAATGGTCTTATCTATTGGCGATTTCGTCCCAATTCACATTCCAAGTGATATTCGGCATGCTAATTACATTGCCGGTTGCGAAATTGCATTATCTCTTATAGTTTCCGAGATATGGACTATCAATAATTTACACCTTAGGCTCTGCTTCTAACTTGGGCCCAAATTGTAAAATGGTCTTATCTATTGGCGATTTCGTTCCAATTCACATTCCAAGTAATATTCGGCATGCTAATTACATTGCCGGTTGCCAAATTGCATTATCTCTTATAGTTTCCGAGATATGGACTATCGATAATTTACACCATAGGCTCTGCTTCTAACTTGGGCCCAAATTGTAAAATGGTCTTATCTATTGGCGATTTCGTTCCAATTCACATTCCAAGTAATATTCGGCATGCTAATTCCATTGCCGGTTGCGAAATTGCATTATCTCTTATAGTTTCCGAGATATGGACTATCAATAATTTACACCTTAGGCTCTGCTTCTAACTTGGGCCCAAATTGTAAAATGGTCTTATCTATTGGCGATTTCGTTCCAATTCACATTCCAAGTAATATTCGGCATGCTAATTACATTGCCGGTTGCCAAATTGCATTATCTCTTATAGTTTCCGAGATATGGACTATCGATAATTTACACCTTAGGCTCTGCTTCTAACTTGGGCCCAAATCGTAAAATGGTCTTATCTATTGGCGATTTCGTTCCAATTCACATTCCAAGTAATATTCGGCATGCTAATTACATTGCCGGTTGCCAAATTGCATTATCTCTTATAGTTTCCGAGATATGGACTATCGATAATTTACACCTTAGGCTCTGCTTCTAACTTGGGCCCAAATTGTAAAATGGTCTTATCTATTGGCGATTTCGTTCCAATTCACATTCCAAGTAATATTCGGCATGCTAATTACATTGCCGGTTGCCAAATTGCATTAACTCTTATAGTTTCCGAGATATGGACTATCGATAATTTACACCTTAGGCTCTGCTTCTAACTTGGGCCCAAATTGTAAAATGGTCTTATCTATTGGCGATTTCGTTCCAATTCACATTCCAAGTAATATTCGGCATGCTAATTAAATTGCCGGTTGCCAAATTGCATTATCTCTTATAGTTTCCGAGATATGGACTATCGATAATTTACACCTTAGGCTCTGCTTCTAACTTGGGCCCAAATTGTAAAATGGTCTTATCTATTGGCGATTTCGTTCCAATTCACATTCCAAGTAATATTCGGCATGCTAATTACATTGCCGGTTGCCAAATTGCATTATCTCTTATAGTTTCCGAGATATGGACTATCGATAATTTACACCTTAGGCTCTGCTTCTAACTTGGGCCCAAATCGTAAAATGGTCTTATCTATTGGCGATTTCGTTCCAATTCACATTCCAAGTAATATTCGGCATGCTAATTACATTGCCGGTTGCGAAATTGCATTATCTCTTATAGTTTCCGAGATATGGACTATCGATAATTTACACCTTAGCCTCTGCTTCTAACTTGGGCCCAAATTGTAAAATGGTCTTATCTATTGGCGATTTAGTTGCAATTCACATTCCAAGTAATATTCGGCATGCTAATTACATTGCCGGTTGCCAAATTGCATTATCTCTTATAGTTTCCGAGATATGGACTATCGATAATTTACACCATAGGCTCTGCTTCTAACTTGGGCCCAAATTGTAAAATGGTCTTATCTATTGGCGATTTCGTTCCAATTCACATTCCAAGTAATATTCGGCATGCTAATTACATTGCCGGTTGCGAAATTGCATTATCTCTTATAGTTTCCGAGATATGGACTATCAATAATTTACACCTTAGGCTCTGCTTCTAACTTGGGCCCAAATTGTAAAATGGTCTTATCTATTGGCGATTTCGTTCCAATTCACATTCCAAGTAATATTCGGCATGCTAATTACATTGCCGGTTGCCAAATTGCATTATCTCTTATAGTTTCCGAGATATGGACTATCGATAATTTACACCTTAGGCTCTGCTTCTAACTTGGGCCCAAATCGTAAAATGGTCTTATCTATTGGCGATTTCGTTCCAATTCACATTCCAAGTAATATTCGGCATGCTAATTACATTGCCGGTTGCCAAATTGCATTATCTCTTATAGTTTCCGAGATATGGACTATCGATAATTTACACCTTAGGCTCTGCTTCTAACTTGGGCCCAAATTGTAAAATGGTCTTATCTATTGGCGATTTCGTTCCAATTCACATTCCAAGTAATATTCGGCATGCTAATTACATTGCCGGTTGCCAAATTGCATTAACTCTTATAGTTTCCGAGATATGGACTATCGATAATTTACACCTTAGGCTCTGCTTCTAACTTGGGCCCAAATTGTAAAATGGTCTTATCTATTGGCGATTTCGTTCCAATTCACATTCCAAGTAATATTCGGCATGCTAATTAAATTGCCGGTTGCCAAATTGCATTATCTCTTATAGTTTCCGAGATATGGACTATCGATAATTTACACCTTAGGCTCTGCTTCTAACTTGGGCCCAAATTGTTAAATGGTCTTATCTATTGGCGATTTCGTTCCAATTCACATTCCAAGTAATATTCGGCATGCTAATTACATTGCCGGTTGCCAAATTGCATTATCTCTTATAGTTTCCGAGATATGGACTATCGATAATTTACACCTTAGGCTCTGCTTCTAACTTGGGCCCAAATTGTAAAATGGTCTTATCTATTGGCGATTTCGTTCCAATTCACATTCCAAGTAATATTCGGCATGCTAATTACATTGCCGGTTGCCAAATTGCATTATCTCTTATAGTTTCCGAGATATGGACTATCGATAATTTACACCTTAGGCTCTGCTTCTAACTTGGGCCCAAATTGTAAAATGGTCTTATCTATTGGCGATTTCGTTCCAATTCACATTCCAAGTAATATTCGGCATGCTAATTACATTGCCGGTTGCCAAATTGCATTATCTCTTATAGTTTCCGAGATATGGACTATCGATAATTTACACCTTAGGCTCTGCTTCTAACTTGGGCCCAAATTGTAAAATGGTCTTATCTATTGGCGATTTCGTTCCAATTCACATTCCAAGTAATATTCGGCATGCTAATTACATTGCCGGTTGCCAAATTGCATTATCTCTTATAGTTTCCGAGATATGGACTATCGATAATTTACACCTTAGGCTCTGCTTCTAACTTGGGCCCAAATTGTAAAATGGTTTTATCTATTGGCGATTTCGTTCCAATTCACATTCCAAGTGATATTCGGCATGCTAATTACATTGCCGGTTGCGAAATTGCATTATCTCTTATAGTTTCCGAGATATGGACTATCGATAATTTACACCTTAGGCTCTGCTTCTAACTTGGTCCCAAATTGTAAAATGGTCTTATCTATTGGCGATTTCGTTCCAATTCACATTCCAAGTAATATTCGGCATGCTAATTACATTGCCGGTTACCAAATTGCATTATCTCTTATAGTTTCCGAGATATGGACTATCGATAATTTACACCTTAGGCTCTGCTTCTAACTTGGGCCCAAATTGTAAAATGGTCTTATCTATTGGCGATTTCGTTCCAATTCACATTCCAAGTAATATTCGGCATGCTAATTACATTGCCGGTTGCCAAATTGCATTATCTCTTATAGTTTCCGAGATATGGACTATCGATAATTTACACCTTAGGCTCTGCTTCTAACTTGGGCCCAAATTGTAAAATGGTCTTATCTATTGGCGATTTCGTTCCAATTCACATTCCAAGTAATATTCGGCATGCTAATTACATTGCCGGTTGCCAAATTGCATTATCTCTTATAGTTTCCGAGATATGGACTATCGATAATTTACACCTTAGGCTCTGCTTCTAACTTGGGCCCAAATTGTAAAATGGTCTTATCTATTGGCGATTTAGTTGCAATTCACATTCCAAGTAATATTCGGCATGCTAATTACATTGCCGGTTGCCAAATTGCATTATCTCTTATAGTTTCCGAGATATGGACTATCGATAATTTACACCATAGGCTCTGCTTCTAACTTGGGCCCAAATTGTAAAATGGTCTTATCTATTGGCGATTTCGTTCCAATTCACATTCCAAGTAATATTCGGCATGCTAATTACATTGCCGGTTGCGAAATTGCATTATCTCTTATAGTTTCCGAGATATGGACTATCGATAATTTACACCTTAGGCTCTGCTTCTAACTTGGGCCCAAATTGTAAAATGGTCTTATCTATTGGCGATTTCGTTCCAATTCACATTCCAAGTAATATTCGGCATGCTAATTACATTGCCGGTTGCCAAATTGCATTATCTCTTATAGTTTCCGAGATATGGACTATCGATAATTTACACCTTAGGCTCTGCTTCTAACTTGGGCCCAAATTGTAAAATGGTCTTATCTATTGGCGATTTCGTTCCAATTCACATTCCAAGTAATATTCGGCATGCTAATTACATTGCCGGTTGCCAAATTGCATTATCTCTTATAGTTTCCGAGATATGGACTATCGATAATTTACACCTTAGGCTCTGCTTCTAACTTGGGCCCAAATTGTAAAATGGTCTTATCTATTGGCGATTTCGTTCCAATTCACATTCCAAGTAATATTCGGCATGCTAATTACATTGCCGGTTGCCAAATTGCATTATCTCTTATAGTTTCCGAGATATGGACTATCGATAATTTACACCTTAGGCTCTGCTTCTAACTTGGGCCCAAATTGTTAAATGGTCTTATCTATTGGCGATTTCGTTCCAATTCACATTCCAAGTAATATTCGGCATGCTAATTACATTGCCGGTTGCCAAATTGCATTATCTCTTATAGTTTCCGAGATATGGACTATCGATAATTTACACCTTAGGCTCTGCTTCTAACTTGGGCCCAAATTGTAAAATGGTCTTATCTATTGGCGATTTCGTTCCAATTCACATTCCAAGTAATATTCGGCATGCTAATTACATTGCCGGTTGCCAAATTGCATTATCTCTTATAGTTTCCGAGATATGGACTATCGATAATTTACACCTTAGGCTCTGCTTCTAACTTGGGCCCAAATTGTAAAATGGTCTTATCTATTGGCGATTTCGTTCCAATTCACATTCCAAGTAATATTCGGCATGCTAATTACATTGCCGGTTGCCAAATTGCATTATCTCTTATAGTTTCCGAGATATGGACTATCGATAATTTACACCTTAGGCTCTGCTTCTAACTTGGGCCCAAATTGTAAAATGGTCTTATCTATTGGCGATTTCGTTCCAATTCACATTCCAAGTAATATTCGGCATGCTAATTACATTGCCGGTTGCCAAATTGCATTATCTCTTATAGTTTCCGAGATATGGACTATCGATAATTTACACCTTAGGCTCTGCTTCTAACTTGGGCCCAAATTGTAAAATGGTTTTATCTATTGGCGATTTCGTTCCAATTCACATTCCAAGTAATATTCGGCATGCTAATTACATTGCCGGTTGCGAAATTGCATTATCTCTTATAGTTTCCGAGATATGGACTATCGATAATTTACACCTTAGGCTCTGCTTCTAACTTGCACCCAAATTGTAAAATGGTCTTATCTATTGGCGATTTCGTTCCAATTCACATTCCAAGTAATATTCGGCATGCTAATTACATTGCCGGTTGCCAAATTGCATTATCTCTTATAGTTTCCGAGATATGGACTATCGATAATTTACACCTTAGGCTCTGCTTCTAACTTGGGCCCAAATTGTAAAATGGTCTTATCTATTGGCGATTTCGTTCCAATTCACATTCCAAGTAATATTCGGCATGCTAATTACATTGCCGGTTGCCAAATTGCATTATCTCTTATAGTTTCCGAGATATGGACTATCGATAATTTACACCTTAGGCTCTGCTTCTAACTTGGGCCCAAATTGTAAAATGGTCTTATCTATTGGCGATTTCGTTCCAATTCACATTCCAAGTAATATTCGGCATGCTAATTACATTGCCGGTTGCCAAATTGCATTATCTCTTATAGTTTCCGAGATATGGACTATCGATAATTTACACCTTAGGCTCTGCTTCTAACTTGGGCCCAAATTGTAAAATGGTCTTATCTATTGGCGATTTCGTTCCAATTCACATTCCAAGTAATATTCGGCATGCTAATTACATTGTCGGTTGCCAAATTGCATTATCTCTTATAGTTTCCGAGATATGGACTATCGATAATTTACACCTTAGGCTCTGCTTCTAACTTGGACCCAAATTGTAAAATGGCCTTATCTATTGGCGATTTCGTCCCAATTCACATTCCAAGTAATATTCGGCATGCTAATTACATTGCCGGTTGCGAAATTGCATTATCTCTTATAGTTTCAGAGATATGGACTATCGATAATTTACACCTTAGGCTCTGCTTCTAACTTGGGCCCAAATTGTAAAATGGTCTTATCTATTGGCGATTTCGTTCCAATTCACATTCCAAGTAATATTCGGCATGCTAATTACATTGCCGGTTGCCAAATTGCATTATCTCTTATAGTTTCCGAGATATGGACTATCGATAATTTACACCTTAGGCTCTGCTTCTAACTTGGGCCCAAATTGTAAAATGGTCTTATCTATTGGCGATTTAGTTGCAATTCACATTCCAAGTAATATTCGGCATGCTAATTACATTGCCGGTTGCCAAATTGCATTATCTCTTATAGTTTCCGAGATATGGACTATCGATAATTTACACCTTAGGCTCTGCTTCTAACTTGGGCCCAAATTGTAAAATGGTTTTATCTATTGGCGATTTCGTCCCAATTCACATTCCAAGTAATATTCGGCATGCTAATTACATTGCCGGTTGCGAAATTGCATTATCTCTTATAGTTTCCGAGATATGGACTATCGATAATTTACACCTTAGGCTCTGCTTCTAACTTGGTCCCAAATTGTAAAATGGTCTTATCTATTGGCGATTTCGTTCCAATTCACATTCCAAGTAATATTCGGCATGCTAATTACATTGCCGGTTACCAAATTGCATTATCTCTTATAGTTTCCGAGATATGGACTATCGATAATTTACACCTTAGGCTCTGCTTCTAACTTGGGCCCAAATTGTAAAATGGTCTTATCTATTGGCGATTTCGTTCCAATTCACATTCCAAGTAATATTCGGCATGCTAATAACATTGCCGGTTGCCAAATTGCATTATCTCTTATAGTTTCCGAGATATGGACTATCGATAATTTACACCTTAGGCTCTGCTTCTAACTTGGGCCCAAATTGTAAAATGGTCTTATCTATTGGCGATTTCGTTCCAATTCACATTCCAAGTAATATTCGGCATGCTAATAACATTGCCGGTTGCCAAATTGCATTATCTCTTATAGTTTCCGAGATATGGACTATCGATAATTTACACCTTAGGCTCTGCTTCTAACTTGGGCCCAAATTGTAAAATGGTCTTATCTATTGGCGATTTCGTTCCAATTCACATTCCAAGTAATATTCGGCATGCTAATTACATTGCCGGTTGCCAAATTGCATTATCTCTTATAGTTTCCGAGATATGGACTATCAATAATTTACACCTTAGGCTCTGCTTCTAACTTGGGCCCAAATTGTAAAATGGTCTTATCTATTGGCGATTTCGTTCCAATTCACATTCCAAGTAATATTCGGCATGCTAATTACATTGTCGGTTGCCAAATTGCATTATCTCTTATAGTTTCCGAGATATGGACTATCGATAATTTACACCTTAGGCTCTGCTTCTAACTTGGACCCAAATTGTAAAATGGCCTTATCTATTGGCGAATTCGTCCCAATTCACATTCCAAGTAATATTCGGCATGCTAATTACATTGCCGGTTGCGAAATTGCATTATCTCTTATAGTTTCAGAGATATGGACTATCGATAATTTACACCTTAGGCTCTGCTTCTAACTTGGGCCCAAATTGTAAAATGGTCTTATCTATTGGCGATTTCGTTCCAATTCATATTCCAAGTAATATTCGGCATGCTAATTACATTGCCGGTTGCCAAATTGCATTATCTCTTATAGTTTCCGAGATATGGACTATCGATAATTTACACCTTAGGCTCTGCTTCTAACTTGGGCCCAAATTGTAAAATGGTCTTATCTATTGGCGATTTAGTTGCAATTCACATTCCAAGTAATATTCGGCATGCTAATTACATTGCCGGTTGCCAAATTGCATTATCTCTTATAGTTTCCGAGATATGGACTATCGATAATTTACACCTTAGGCTCTGCTTCTAACTTGGGCCCAAATTGTAAAATGGTCTTATCTATTGGCGATTTAGTTGCAATTCACATTCCAAGTAATATTCGGCATGCTAATTACATTGCCGGTTGCCAAATTGCATTATCTCTTATAGTTTCCGAGATATGGACTATCGATAATTTACACCTTAGGCTCTGCTTCTAACTTGGGCCCAAATTGTAAAATAGTCTTATCTATTGGCGATTTCGTTCCAATTCACACTCCAAGTAATATTCGGCATGCTAATTACATTGCCGGTTGCCAAATTGCATTATCTCTTATAGTTTCCGAGATATGGACTATCGATAATTTACACCTTAGGCTCTGCTTCTAACTTGGGCCCAAATTGTAAAATGGTCTTATCTATTGGCGATTTCGTTCCAATTCACATTCCAAGTAATATTCGGCATGCTAATTACATTGCCGGTTGCCAAATTGCATTATCTCTTATAGTTTCCGAGATATGGACTATCGATAATTTACACCTTAGGCTCTGCTTCTAACTTGGGCCCAAATTGTAAAATGGTCTTATCTATTGGCGATTTCGTTCCAATTCACACTCCAAGTAATATTCGGCATGCTAATTACATTGCCGGTTGCGAAATTGCATTATCTCTTATAGTTTCCGAGATATGGACTATCGATAATTTACACCTTAGGCTCTGCTTCTAACTTGGGCCCAAATTGTAAAATGGCCTTATCTATTGGCGATTTCGTTCCAATTCACATTCCAAGTAATATTCGGCATGCTAATTACATTGCCGGTTGCCAAATTGCATTATCTCTTATAGTTTCCGAGATATGGACTATCGATAATTTACACCTTAGGCTCTGCTTCTAACTTGGGCCCAAATTGTAAAATGGTTTTATCTATTGGCGATTTCGTCCCAATTCACATTCCAAGTAATATTCGGCATGCTAATTACATTGCCGGTTGCGAAATTGCATTATCTCTTATAGTTTCCGAGATATGGACTATCGATAATTTACACCTTAGGCTCTGCTTCTAACTTGCTCCCAAATTGTAAAATGGTCTTATCTATTGGCGATTTCGTTCCAATTCACATTCCAAGTAATATTCGGCATGCTAATTACATTGCCGGTTGCCAAATTGCATTATCTCTTATAGTTTCCGAGATATGGACTATCGATAATTTACACCTTAGGCTCTGCTTCTAACTTGGGCCCAAATTGTAAAATGGTCTTATCTATTGGCGATTTCGTTCCAATTCACATTCCAAGTAATATTCGGCATGCTAATTACATTGCCGGTTGCCAAATTGCATTATCTCTTATAGTTTCCGAGATATGGACTATCGATAATTTACACCTTAGGCTCTGCTTCTAACTTGGGCCCAAATTGTAAAATAGTCTTATCTATTGGCGATTTCGTTCCAATTCACATTCCAAGTAATATTCGGCATGCTAATTACATTGCCGGTTGCCAAATTGCATTATCTCTTATAGTTTCCGAGATATAGACTATCAATAATTTACACCTTAGGCTCTGCTTCTAACTTGGGCCCAAATTGTAAAATGGTCTTATCTATTGGCGATTTCGTTCCAATTCACATTCCAAGTAATATTCGGCATGCTAATTACATTGTCGGTTGCCAAATTGCATTATCTCTTATAGTTTCCGAGATATGGACTATCGATAATTTACACCTTAGGCTCTGCTTCTAACTTGGACCCAAATTGTAAAATGGCCTTATCTATTGGCGATTTCGTCCCAATTCACATTCCAAGTAATATTCGGCATGCTAATTACATTGCCGGTTGCGAAATTGCATTATCTCTTATAGTTTCAGAGATATGGACTATCGATAATTTACACCTTAGGCTCTGCTTCTAACTTGGGCCCAAATTGTAAAATGGTCTTATCTATTGGCAATTTCGTTCCAATTCACATTCCAAGTAATATTCGGCATGCTAATTACATTGCCGGTTGCCAAATTGCATTATCTCTTATAGTTTCCGAGATATGGACTATCGATAATTTACACCTTAGGCTCTGCTTCTAACTTGGGCCCAAATTGTAAAATGGTCTTATCTATTGGCGATTTAGTTGCAATTCACATTCCAAGTAATATTCGGCATGCTAATTACATTGCCGGTTGCCAAATTGCATTATCTCTTATAGTTTCCGAGATATGGACTATCGATAATTTACACCTTAGGCTCTGCTTCTAACTTGGGCCCAAATTGTAAAATGGTCTTATCTATTGGCGATTTCGTTCCAATTCACATTCCAAGTAATATTCGGCATGCTAATTACATTGCCGGTTGCCAAATTGCATTATCTCTTATAGTTTCCGAGATATGGACTATCGATAATTTACACCTTAGGCTCTGCTTGTAACTTGGGCCCAAATTGTAAAATGGTCTTATCTATTGGCGATTTAGTTACAATTCACATTCCAAGTAATATTCGGCATGCTAATTACATTGCCGGTTGCAAAATTGCATGATCTCTATAGTTTCCGAGATATGGACTATCGATAATTTACACCTTAGGCTCTGCTTCTAACTTGGGCCCAAATTGTAAAATGGTCTTATCTATTGGCGATTTCGTTCCAATTCACATTCCAAGTAATATTCGGCATGCTAATTACATTGCCGGTTGCCAAATTGCATTATCTCTTATAGTTTCCGAGATATGGACTATCGATAATTTACACCTTAGGCTCTGCTTCTAACTTGGGCCCAAATTGTAAAATGGTCTTATCTATTGGCGATTTCGTTCCAATTCACATTCCAAGTAATATTCGGCATGCTAATTTCATTGCCGGTAGCCAAATTGCATTATCTCTTATAGTTTCCGAGATATGTACTATCGATAATTTACACCTTAGGCTCTGCTTCTAACTTGGGCCCAAATTGTAAAATGGTCTTATCTATTGGCGATTTAGTTGCAATTCACATTCCAAGTAATATTCGGCATGCTAATTACATTGCCGGTTGCCAAATTGCATTATCTCTTATAGTTTCCGAGATATGGACTATCGATAATTTACACCTTAGGCTCTGCTTCTAACTTATACCCAAATTGTAAAATGGCCTTATCTATTGGCGATTTCGTCCCAATTCACATTCCAAGTAATATTCGGCATGCTAATTACATTGCCGGTTGCGAAATTGCATTATCTCTTATAGTTTCAGAGATATGGACTATCGATAATTTACACCTTAGGCTCTGCTTCTAACTTGGGCCCAAATTGTAAAATGGTCTTATCTATTGGCGATTTCGTTCCAATTCACATTCCAAGTAATATTCGGCATGCTAATTACATTGCCGGTTGCCAAATTGCATTATCTCTTATAGTTTCCGAGATATGGACTATCGATAATTTACACCTTAGGCTCTGCTTCTAACTTGGGCCCAAATTGTAAAATGGTCTTATCTATTGGCGATTTAGTTGCAATTCACATTCCAAGTAATATTCGGCATGCTAATTACATTGCCGGTTGCCAAATTGCATTATCTCTTATAGTTTCCGAGATATGGACTATCGATAATTTACACCTTAGGCTCTGCTTCTAAATTGGGCCCAAATTGTAAAATGGTCTTATCTATTGGCGATTTAGTTGCAATTCACATTCCAAGTAATATTCGGCATGCTAATTACATTGCCGGTTGCCAAATTGCATTATCTCTTATAGTTTCCGAGATATGGACTATCGATAATTTACACCTTAGGCTCTGCTTCTAACTTGGGCCCAAATTGTAAAATGGTCTTATCTATTGGCGATTTCGTTCCAATTCACACTCCAAGTAATATTCGGCATGCTAATTACATTGCCGGTTGCCAAATTGCATTATCTCTTATAGCTTCCGAGATATGGACTATCGATAATTTACACCTTAGGCTCTGCTTCTAACTTGGGCCCAAATTGTAAAATGGTCTTATCTATTGGCGATTTCGTTCCAATTCACATTCCAAGTAATATTCGGCATGCTAATTACATTGCCGGTTGCCAAATTGCATTATCTCTTATAGTTTCCGAGATATGGACTATCGATAATTTACACCTTAGGCTCTGCTTCTAACTTGGGCCCAAATTGTAAAATGGTCTTATCTATTGGCGATTTCGTTCCAATTCACACTCCAAGTAATATTCGGCATGCTAATTACATTGCCGGTTGCGAACTTGCATTATCTCTTATAGTTTCCGAGATATGGACTATCGATAATTTACACCTTAGGCTCTGCTTCTAACTTGGGCCCAAATTGTAAAATGGCCTTATCTATTGACGATTTCGTTCCAATTCACATTCCAAGTAATATTCGGCATGCTAATTACATTGCCGGTTGCCAAATTGCATTATCTCTTATAGTTTCCGAGATATGGACTATCGATAATTTACACCTTAGGCTCTGCTTCTAACTTGGGCCCAAATTGAAAAATGGTCTTACCTATTGGCGATTCCGTTCCAATTCACATTCCAAGTAATATTCGGCATGCTAATTACATTGCCGGTTGCCAAATTGCATTATCTCTTATAGTTTCCGAGATATGGACTATCGATAATTTACACCTTAGGCTCTGCTTCTAACTTGGGCCCAAATTGTAAAATGGTCTTATCTATTGGCGATTTCGTTCCAATTCACATTCCAAGTAATATTCGGCATGCTAATTACATTGCCGGTTGCCAAATTGCATTATCTCTTATAGTTTCCGAGATATGGACTATCGATAATTTACACCTTAGGCTCTGCTTCTAACTTGGGCCCAAATTGTAAAATGGTCTTATCTATTGGCGATTTCGTTCCAATTCACATTCCAAGTAATATTCGGCATGCTAATTACATTGCCGGTTGCCAAATTGAATTATCTCTTATAGTTTCCGAGATATGGACTATCGATAATTTACACCTTAGGCTCTGCTTCTAACTTGGGCCCAAATTGTAAAATGGTTTTACCTATTGGCGATTTCGTTCCAATTCACATTCCAAGTAATATTCGGCATGCTAATTACATTGCCGGTTGCCAAATTGCATTAACTCTTATAGTTTCCGAGATATGGACTATCGATAATTTACACCCTAGGCTCTGCTTCTAACTTGGGCCCAAATTGTAAAATGGTCTTATCTATTGGCGATTTCGTTCCAATTCACATTCCAAGTAATATTCGGCATGCTAATTACATTGCCGGTTGCCAAATTGCATTATCTCTTATAGTTTCCGAGATATGGACTATCGATAATTTACACCTTAGGCTCTGCTTCTAACTTGGGCCCAAATTGTAAAATGGTCTTATCTATTGGCGATTTCGTTCCAATTCACATTCCAAGTAATATACGGCATGCTAATTACATTGCCGGTTGCCAAATTGCATTAACTCTTATAGTTTCCGAGATATGGACTATCGATAATTTACACCTTAGGCTCTGCTTCTAACTAGGGCCCAAATTGTAAAATGGTCTTATCTATTGGCGATTTCGTTCCAATTCACATTCCAAGTAATAGTCGGCATGCTAATTACATTGCCGGTTGCCAAATTGCATTATCTCTTATAGTTTCCGATATATGGACTATCGATAATTTACACCTTAGGCTCTGCTTCTAACTTGGGCCCAAATTGTAAAATGGTCTTATCTATTGGCGATTTCGTTCCAATTCACATTCCAAGTAATATTCGGCATGCTAATTACATTGCGGTTGCCAAATTGCATTAACTCTTATAGTTTCCGAGATATGGACTATCGATAATTTACACCTTAGGCTCTGCTTCTAACTTGGGCCCAAATTGTAAAATGGTCTTATCTATTGGCGATTTCGTTCCAATTCACATTCCAAGTAATATTCGGCATGCTAATTACATTGCCGGTTGCCAAATTGCATTATCTCTTATAGTTTCCGAGATATGGACTATCGATAATTTACACCATAGGCTCTGCTTATAACTTGGGCCCAAATTGTAAAATGGTCTTATCTATTGGCGATTTCGTTCCAATTCACATTCCAATTAATATTCGGCATGCTAATTACATTGCCGGTTGCCAAATTGCATTATCTCTTATAGTTTCCGAGATATGGACTATCGATAATTTACACCTTAGGCTCTGCTTCTAACTTGGGCCCAAATTGTAAAATGGTCTTATCTATTGGCGATTTCGTTCCAATTCACATTCCAAGTAATATTCGGCATGCTAATTACATTGCCGGTTGCCAAATTGCATTATCTCTTATAGTTTCCGAGATATGGACTATCGATAATTTACACTTTAGGCTCTGCTTCTAACTTGGGCCCAAATTGTAAAATGGCCTTATCTATTGGCGATTTCGTTCCAATTCACATTCCAAGTAATATTCGGCATGCTAATTACATTGCCGGTTGCCAAATTGCATTATCTCTTATAGTTTCCGAGATATGGACTATCGATAATTTACACCTTAGGCTCTGCTTCTAACTTGGGCCCAAATTGTAAAATGGTCTTATCTATTGGCGATTTCGTCCCAATTCACATTCCAAGTGATATTCGGCATGCTAATTACATTGCCGGTTGCGAAATTGCATTATCTCTTATAGTTTCCGAGATATGGACTATCAATAATTTACACCTTAGGCTCTGCTTCTAACTTGGGCCCAAATTGTAAAATGGTCTTATCTATTGGCGATTTCGTTCCAATTCACATTCCAAGTAATATTCGGCATGTTAATTACATTGCCAGTTGCCAAATTGCATTATCTCTTATAGTTTCCGAGATATGGACTATCGATAATTTACACCTTAGGCTCTGCTTCTAACTTGGGCCCAAATTGTAAAATGGTCTTATCTATTGGCGATTTCGTTCCAATTCACATTCCAAGTAATATTCGGCATGCTAATTACATTGCCGGTTGCCAAATTGCATTATCTCTTATAGTTTCCGAGATATGGACTATCGATAATTTACACCTTAGGCTCTGCTTCTAACTTGGGCCCAAATTGTAAAATGGTCTTATCTATTGGCGATTTCGTTCCAATTCACATTCCAAGTAATATTCGGCATGCTAATTACATTGCCGGTTGCCAAATTGCATTATCTCTTATAGTTTCCGAGATATGGACTATCAATAATTTACACCTTAGGCTCTGCTTCTAACTTGGGCCCAAATTGTAAAATGGTCTTATCTATTGGCGATTTCGTTCCAATTCACATTCCAAGTAATATTCGGCATGCTAATTACATTGCCGGTTGCGAAATTGCATTATCTCTTATAGTTTCCGAGATATGGACTATCAATAATTTACACCTTAGGCTCTGCTTCTAACTTGGGCCCAAATTGTAAAATGGTCTTATCTATTGGCGATTTCGTTCCAATTCACATTCCAAGTAATATTCGGCATGCTAATTACATTGCCGGTTGCCAAATTGCATTATCTCTTATAGTTTCCGAGATATGGACTATCGATAATTTACACCTTAGGCTCTGCTTCTAACTTGGGCCCAAATCGTAAAATGGTCTTATCTATTGGCGATTTCGTTCCAATTCACATTCCAAGTAATATTCGGCATGCTAATTACATTGCCGGTTGCCAAATTGCATTATCTCTTATAGTTTCCGAGATATGGACTATCGATAATTTACACCTTAGGCTCTGCTTCTAACTTGGGCCCAAATTGTAAAATGGTCTTATCTATTGGCGATTTCGTTCCAATTCACATTCCAAGTAATATTCGGCATGCTAATTACATTGCCGGTTGCCATATTGCATTAACTCTTATAGTTTCCGAGATATGGACTATCGATAATTTACACCTTAGGCTCTGCTTCTAACTTGGGCCCAAATTGTAAAATGGTCTTATCTATTGGCGATTCCGTTCCAATTCACATTCCAAGTAATATTCGGCATGCTAATTACATTGCCGGTTGCCAAATTGCATTATCTCTTATAGTTTCCGAGATATGGACTATCGATAATTTACACCTTAGGCTCTGCTTCTAACTTGGGCCCAAATTGTAAAATGGTCTTATCTATTGGCGATTTCGTTCCAATTCACATTCCAAGTAATATTCGGCATGCTAATTTCATTGCCGGTTGCCAAATTGCATTATCTCTTATAGTTTCCGAGATATGGACTATCGATAATTTACACCATAGGCTCTGCTTGTAATTGGGCCCAAATTGTAAAATGGTCTTATCTATTGGCGATTTCGTTCCAATTCACATTCCAAGTAATATTCGGCATGCTAATTACATTGCCGGTTTCCAAATTGCATTATCTCTTATAGTTTCCGAGATATGGACTATCGATAATTTACACCTTAGGCTCTGCTTCTAACTTGGGCCCAAATTGTAAAATGGTCTTATCTATTGGCGATTTCGTCCCAATTCACATTCCAAGTGATATTCGGCATGCTAATTACATTGCCGGTTGCGAAATTGCATTATCTCTTATAGTTTCCGAGATATGGACTATCAATAATTTACACCTTAGGCTCTGCTTCTAACTTGGGCCCAAATTGTAAAATGGTCTTATCTATTGGCGATTTCGTTCCAATTCACATTCCAAGTAATATTCGGCATGCTAATTACATTGCCGGTTGCCAAATTGCATTATCTCTTATAGTTTCCGAGATATGGACTATCGATAATTTACACCATAGGCTCTGCTTCTAACTTGGGCCCAAATTGTAAAATGGTCTTATCTATTGGCGATTTCGTTCCAATTCACATTCCAAGTAATATTCGGCATGCTAATTACATTGCCGGTTGCGAAATTGCATTATCTCTTATAGTTTCCGAGATATGGACTATCAATAATTTACACCATAGGCTCTGCTTCTAACTTGGGCCCAAATTGTAAAATGGTCTTATCTATTGGCGATTTCGTTCCAATTCACATTCCAAGTAATATTCGGCATGCTAATTACATTGCCGGTTGCCAAATTGCATTATCTCTTATAGTTTCCGAGATATGGACTATCGATAATTTACACCTTAGGCTCTGCTTCTAACTTGGGCCCAAATCGTAAAATGGTCTTATCTATTGGCGATTTCGTTCCAATTCACATTCCAAGTAATATTCGGCATGCTAATTACATTGCCGGTTGCCAAATTGCATTATCTCTTATAGTTTCCGAGATATGGACTATCGATAATTTACATCTTAGGCTCTGCTTCTAACTTGGGCCCAAATTGTAAAATGGTCTTATCTATTGGCGATTTCGTTCCAATTCACATTCCAAGTAATATTCGGCATGCTAATTACATTGCCGGTTGCCAAATTGCATTAACTCTTATAGTTTCCGAGATATGGGCTATCGATAATTTACACCTTAGGCTCTGCTTCTAACTTGGGCCCAAATTGTAAAATGGTCTTATCTATTGGCGATTTCGTTCCAATTCACATTCCAAGTAATATTCGGCATGCTAATTAAATTGCCGGTTGCCAAATTGCATTATCTCTTATAGTTTCCGAGATATGGACTATCGATAATTTACACCTTAGGCTCTGCTTCTAACTTGGGCCCAAATTGTAAAATGGTCTTATCTATTGGCGATTTCGTTCCAATTCACATTCCAAGTAATATTCGGCATGCTAATTACATTGCCGGTTGCCAAATTGCATTATCTCTTATAGTTTCCGAGATATGGACTATCGATAATTTACACCTTAGGCTCTGCTTCTAACTTGGGCCCAAATTGTAAAATGGTCTTACCTATTGGCGATTTCGTTCCAATTCACATTCC
Source organism: Rhynchophorus ferrugineus (assembly GCF_030347505.1). NCBI lineage: Eukaryota > Metazoa > Arthropoda > Insecta > Coleoptera > Curculionidae > Rhynchophorus > Rhynchophorus ferrugineus. The sequence goes on from NW_027472930.1 coordinate 80,475, forward strand.
AAGTAATATTCGGCATGCTAATTACATTGCCGGTTGCCAAATTGCATTATCTCTTATAGTTTCCGAGATATGGACTATCGATAATTTACACCTTAGGCTCTGCTTCTAACTTGGGCCCAAATTGTAAAATGGTCTTATCTATTGGCGATTTCGTTCCAATTCACATTCCAAGTAATATTCGGCATGCTAATTACATTGCCGGTTGCCAAATTGCATTATCTCTTATAGTTTCCGAGATATGGACTATCGATAATTTACACCTTAGGCTCTGCTTCTAACTTGGGCCCAAATTGTAAAATGGTCTTATCTATTGGCGATTTCGTTCCAATTCACATTCCAAGTAATATTCGGCATGCTAATTACATTGCCGGTTGCCAAATTGCATTATCTCTTATAGTTTCCGAGATATGGACTATCGATAATTTACACCATAGGCTCTGCTTATAACTTGGGCCCAAATTGTAAAATGGTCTTATCTATTGGCGATTTCGTTCCAATTCACATTCCAAGTAATATTCGGCATGCTAATTACATTGCCGGTTGCCAAATTGCATTATCTCTTATAGTTTCCGAGATATGGACTATCGATAATTTACACCTTAGGCTCTGCTTCTAACTTGGGCCCAAATTGTAAAATGGTCTTATCTATTGGCGATTTCGTTCCAATTCACATTCCAAGTAATATTCGGCATGCTAATTACATTGCCGGTTGCCAAATTGCATTATCTCTTATAGTTTCCGAGATATGGACTATCGATAATTTACACTTTAGGCTCTGCTTCTAACTTGGGCCCAAATTGTAAAATTGTCTTATCTATTGGCGATTTCGTTCCAATTCACATTCCAAGTAATATTCGGCATGCTAATTACATTGCCGGTTGCCAAATTGCATTATCTCTTATAGTTTCCGAGATATGGACTATCGATAATTTACACCTTAGGCTCTGCTTCTAACTTGGGCCCAAATTGTAAAATGGTCTTATCTATTGGCGATTTCGTCCCAATTCACATTCCAAGTGATATTCGGCATGCTAATTACATTGCCGGTTGCGAAATTGCATTATCTCTTATAGTTTCCGAGATATGGACTATCAATAATTTACACCTTAGGCTCTGCTTCTAACTTGGGCCCAAATTGTAAAATGGTCTTATCTATTGGCGATTTCGTTCCAATTCACATTCCAAGTAATATTCGGCATGCTAATTACATTGCCAGTTGCCAAATTGCATTATCTCTTATAGTTTCCGAGATATGGACTATCGATAATTTACACCTTAGGCTCTGCTTCTAACTTGGGCCCAAATTGTAAAATGGTCTTATCTATTGGCGATTTCGTTCCAATTCACATTCCAAGTAATATTCGGCATGCTAATTACATTGCCGGTTGCCAAATTGCATTATCTCTTATAGTTTCCGAGATATGGACTATCGATAATTTACACCTTAGGCTCTGCTTCTAACTTGGGCCCAAATTGTAAAATGGTCTTATCTATTGGCGATTTCGTTCCAATTCACATTCCAAGTAATATTCGGCATGCTAATTACATTGCCGGTTGCCAAATTGCATTATCTCTTATAGTTTCCGAGATATGGACTATCAATAATTTACACCTTAGGCTCTGCTTCTAACTTGGGCCCAAATTGTAAAATGGTCTTATCTATTGGCGATTTCGTTCCAATTCACATTCCAAGTAATATTCGGCATGCTAATTACATTGCCGGTTGCCAACTTGCATTATCTCTTATAGTTTCCGAGATATGGACTATCGATAATTTACACCTTAGGCTCTGCTTCTAACTTGGGCCCAAATTGTAAAATGGTCTTATCTATTGGCGATTTCGTTCCAATTCACATTCCAAGTAATATTCGGCATGCTAATTACATTGCCGGTTGCCAAATTGCATTATCTCTTATAGTTTCCGAGATATGGACTATCGATAATTTACACCTTAGGCTCTGCTTCTAACTTGGGCCCAAATTGTAAAATGGTCTTATCTATTGGCGATTTCGTTCCAATTCACATTCCAAGTAATATTCGGCATGCTAATTACATTGCCGGTTGCCAAATTGCATTAACTCTTATAGTTTCCGAGATATGGACTATCGATAATTTACACCTTAGGCTCTGCTTCTAACTTGGGCCCAAATTGTAAAATGGTCTTATCTATTGGCGATTTCGTTCCAATTCACATTCCAAGTAATATTCGGCATGCTAATTACATTGCCGGTTACCAAATTGCATTATCTCTTATAGTTTCCGAGATATGGACTATCGATAATTTACACCTTAGGCTCTGCTTCTAACTTGGGCCCAAATTGTAAAATGGTCTTATCTATTGGCGATTTCGTTCCAATTCACATTCCAAGTAATATTCGGCATGCTAATTACATTGCCGGTTGCCAAATTGCATTATCTCTTATAGTTTCCGAGATATGGACTATCGATAATTTACACTTTAGGCTCTGCTTCTAACTTGGGCCCAAATTGTAAAATGGCCTTATCTATTGGCGATTTCGTTCCAATTCACATTCCAAGTAATATTCGGCATGCTAATTACATTGCCGGTTGCCAAATTGCATTATTTCTTATAGTTTCCGAGATATGGACTATCGATAATTTACACTTTAGGCTCTGCTTCTAACTTGGGCCCAAATTGTAAAATGGCCTTATCTATTGGCGATTTCGTTCCAATTCACATTCCAAGTAATATTCGGCATGCTAATTACATTGCCGGTTGCCAAATTGCATTATCTCTTATAGTTTCCGAGATATGGACTATCGATAATTTACACCTTAGGCTCTGCTTCTAACTTGGGCCCAAATTGTAAAATGGTCTTATCTATTGGCGATTTCGTTCCAATTCACATTCCAAGTAATATTCGGCATGCTAATTACATTGCCGGTTGCCAAATTGCATTATCTCTTATAGTTTCCGAGATATGGACTATCGACAATTTACACCTTAGGCTCTGCTTCTAACTTGGGCCCAAATTGTAAAATGGTCTTATCTATTGGCGATTTCGTTCCAATTCACATTCCAAGTAATATTCGGCATGCTAATTACATTGCCGGTTGCCAAATTGCATTATCTCTTATAGTTTCCGAGATATGGACTATCGATAATTTACACCTTAGGCTCTGCTTCTAACTTGGGCCCAAATTGTAAAATGGTCTTATCTATTGGCGATTTCGTTCCAATTCACATTCCAAGTAATATTCGGCATGCTAATTACATTGCCGGTTGCCAAATTGCATTAACTCTTATAGTTTCCGAGATATGGACTATCGATAATTTACACCTTAGGCTCTGCTTCTAACTTGGGCCCAAATTGTAAAATGGTCTTATCTATTGGCGATTTCGTTCCAATTCACATTCCAAGTAATATTCGGCATGCTAATTAAATTGCCGGTTGCCAAATTGCATTATCTCTTATAGTTTCCGAGATATCGACTATCGATAATTTACACCTTAGGCTCTGCTTCTAACTTGGGCCCAAATTGTAAAATGGTCTTATCTATTGGCGATTTCGTTCCAATTCACATTCCAAGTAATATTCGGCATGCTAATTACATTGCCGGTTGCCAAATTGCATTATCTCTTATAGTTTCCGAGATATGGACTATCGATAATTTACACCTTAGGCTCTGCTTCTAACTTGGGCCCAAATTGTAAAATGGTTTTATCTATTGGCGATTTCGTCCCAATTCACATTCCAAGTGATATTCGGCATGCTAATTACATTGCCGGTTGCGAAATTGCATTATCTCTTATAGTTTCCGAGATATGGACTATCGATAATTTACACCTTAGGCTCTGCTTCTAACTTGCTCCCAAATTGTAAAATGGTCTTATCTATTGGCGATTTCGTTCCAATTCACATTCCAAGTAATATTCGGCATGCTAATTACATTGCCGGTTACCAAATTGCATTATCTCTTATAGTTTCCGAGATATGGACTATCGATAATTTACACCTTAGGCTCTGCTTCTAACTTGGGCCCAAATTGTAAAATGGTCTTATCTATTGGCGATTTCGTTCCAATTCACATTCCAAGTAATATTCGGCATGCTAATTACATTGCCGGTTGCCAAATTGCATTATCTCTTATAGTTTCCGAGATATGGACTATCGATAATTTACACTTTAGGCTCTGCTTCTAACTTGGGCCCAAATTGTAAAATGGCCTTATCTATTGGCGATTTCGTTCCAATTCACATTCCAAGTAATATTCGGCATGCTAATTACATTGCCGGTTGCCAAATTGCATTATTTCTTATAGTTTCCGAGATATGGACTATCGATAATTTACACTTTAGGCTCTGCTTCTAACTTGGGCCCAAATTGTAAAATGGCCTTATCTATTGGCGATTTCGTTCCAATTCACATTCCAAGTAATATTCGGCATGCTAATTACATTGCCGGTTGCCAAATTGCATTATCTCTTATAGTTTCCGAGATATGGACTATCGATAATTTACACCTTAGGCTCTGCTTCTAACTTGGGCCCAAATTGTAAAATGGTCTTATCTATTGCCGATTTCGTTCCAATTCACATTCCAAGTAATATTCGGCATGCTAATTACATTGCCGGTTGCCAAATTGCATTATCTCTTATAGTTTCCGAGATAAGGACTATCGACAATTTACACCTTAGGCTCTGCTTCTAACTTGGGCCCAAATTGTAAAATGGTCTTATCTATTGGCGATTTCGTTCCAATTCACATTCCAAGTAATATTCGGCATGCTAATTACATTGCCGGTTGCCAAATTGCATTATCTCTTATAGTTTCCGAGATATGGACTATCGATAATTTACACCTTAGGCTCTGCTTCTAACTTGGGCCCAAATTGTAAAATGGTCTTATCTATTGGCGATTTCGTTCCAATTCACATTCCAAGTAATATTCGGCATGCTAATTACATTGCCGGTTGCCAAATTGCATTATCTCTTATAGTTTCCGAGATATGGACTATCGATAATTTACACTTTAGGCTCTGCTTCTAACTTGGGCCCAAATTGTAAAATGGCCTTATCTATTGGCGATTTCGTTCCAATTCACATTCCAAGTAATATTCGGCATGCTAATTACATTGCCGGTTGCCAAATTGCATTATCTCTTATAGTTTCCGAGATATGGACTATCGATAATTTACACCTTAGGCTCTGCTTCTAACTTGGGCCCAAATTGTAAAATGGTTTTATCTATTGGCGATTTCGTCCCAATTCACATTCCAAGTGATATTCGGCATGCTAATTACATTGCCGGTTGCGAAATTGCATTATCTCTTATAGTTTCCGAGATATGGACTATCGATAATTTACACCTTAGGCTCTGCTTCTAACTTGCTCCCAAATTGTAAAATGGTCTTATCTATTGGCGATTTCGTTCCAATTCACATTCCAAGTAATATTCGGCATGCTAATTACATTGCCGGTTACCAAATTGCATTATCTCTTATAGTTTCCGAGATATGGACTATCGATAATTTACACCTTAGGCTCTGCTTCTAACTTGGGCCCAAATTGTAAAATGGTCTTATCTATTGGCGATTTCGTTCCAATTCACATTCCAAGTAATATTCGGCATGCTAATTACATTGCCGGTTGCCAAATTGCATTATCTCTTATAGTTTCCGAGATATGGACTATCGATAATTTACACTTTAGGCTCTGCTTCTAACTTGGGCCCAAATTGTAAAATGGCCTTATCTATTGGCGATTTCGTTCCAATTCACATTCCAAGTAATATTCGGCATGCTAATTACATTGCCGGTTGCCAAATTGCATTATTTCTTATAGTTTCCGAGATATGGACTATCGATAATTTACACTTTAGGCTCTGCTTCTAACTTGGGCCCAAATTGTAAAATGGCCTTATCTATTGGCGATTTCGTTCCAATTCACATTCCAAGTAATATTCGGCATGCTAATTACATTGCCGGTTGCCAAATTGCATTATCTCTTATAGTTTCCGAGATATGGACTATCGATAATTTACACCTTAGGCTCTGCTTCTAACTTGGGCCCAAATTGTAAAATGGTCTTATCTATTGCCGATTTCGTTCCAATTCACATTCCAAGTAATATTCGGCATGCTAATTACATTGCCGGTTGCCAAATTGCATTATCTCTTATAGTTTCCGAGATAAGGACTATCGACAATTTACACCTTAGGCTCTGCTTCTAACTTGGGCCCAAATTGTAAAATGGTCTTATCTATTGGCGATTTCGTTCCAATTCACATTCCAAGTAATATTCGGCATGCTAATTACATTGCCGGTTGCCAAATTGCATTATCTCTTATAGTTTCCGAGATATGGACTATCGATAATTTACACCTTAGGCTCTGCTTCTAACTTGGGCCCAAATTGTAAAATGGTCTTATCTATTGGCGATTTCGTTCCAATTCACATTCCAAGTAATATTCGGCATGCTAATTACATTGCCGGTTGCCAAATTGCATTATCTCTTATAGTTTCCGAGATATGGACTATCGATAATTTACACTTTAGGCTCTGCTTCTAACTTGGGCCCAAATTGTAAAATGGCCTTATCTATTGGCGATTTCGTTCCAATTCACATTCCAAGTAATATTCGGCATGCTAATTACATTGCCGGTTGCCAAATTGCATTATTTCTTATAGTTTCCGAGATATGGACTATCGATAATTTACACCTTAGGCTCTGCTTCTAACTTGGGCCCAAATTGTAAAAGGGTCTTATCTATTGGCGATTTCGTTCCAATTCACACTCCAAGTAATATTCGGCATGCTAATTACATTGCCGGTTGCGAAATTGCATTATCTCTTATAGTTTCCGAGATATGGACTATCGATAATTTACACCTTAGGCTCTGCTTCTAACTTGGGCCCAAATTGTAAAATGGTTTTATCTATTGGCGATTTCGTCCCAATTCACATTCCAAGTGATATTCGGCATGCTAATTACATTGCCGGTTGCGAAATTGCATTATCTCTTATAGTTTCCGAGATATGGACTATCGATAATTTACACCTTAGGCTCTGCTTCTAACTTGCTCCCAAATTGTAAAATGGTCTTATCTATTGGCGATTTCGTTCCAATTCACATTCCAAGTAATATTCGGCATGCTAATTACATTGCCGGTTACCAAATTGCATTATCTCTTATAGTTTCCGAGATATGGACTATCGATAATTTACACCTTAGGCTCTGCTTCTAACTTGGGCCCAAATTGTAAAATGGTCTTATCTATTGGCGATTTCGTTCCAATTCACATTCCAAGTAATATTCGGCATGCTAATAACATTGCCGGTTGCCAAATTGCATTATCTCTTATAGTTTCCGAGATATGGACTATCGATAATTTACACCTTAGGCTCTGCATCTAACTTGGGCCCAAATTGTAAAATGGTCTTATCTATTGGCGATTTCGTTCCAATTCACATTCCAAGTAATATTCGGCCTGCTAATTACATTGCCGGTTGCCAAATTGCATTATCTCTTATAGTTTCCGAGATATGGACTATCCATAATTTACACCTTAGGCTCTGCTTCTAACTTGGGCCCAAATTGTAAAATGGTCTTATCTATTGGCGATTTCGTTCCAATTCACATTCCAAGTAATATTCGGCATGCTAATTACATTGTCGGTTGCCAAATTGCATTATCTCTTATAGTTTCCGAGATATGGACTATCGATAATTTACACCTTAGGCTCTGCTTCTAACTTGGACCCAAATTGTAAAATGGCCTTATCTATTGGCGATTTCGTCCCAATTCACATTCCAAGTAATATTCGGCATGCTAATTACATTGCCGGTTGCGAAATTGCATTATCTCTTATAGTTTCAGAGATATGGACTATCGATAATTTACACCTTAGGCTCTGCTTCTAACTTGGGCCCAAATTGTAAAATGGTCTTATCTATTGGCGATTTCGTTCCAATTCACATTCCAAGTAATATTCGGCATGCTAATTACATTGCCGGTTGACAAATTGCATTATCTCTTATAGTTTCCGAGATATGGACTATCGATAATTTACACCTTAGGCTCTGCTTCTAACTTGGGCCCAAATTGTAAAATGGTCTTATCTATTGGCGATTTAGTTGCAATTCACATTCCAAGTAATATTCGGCATGCTAATTACATTGCCGGTTGCCAAATTGCATTATCTCTTATAGTTTCCGAGATATGGACTATCGATAATTTACACCTTAGGCTCTGCTTCTAACTTGGGCCCAAATTGTAAAATGGTTTTATCTATTGGCGATTTCGTCCCAATTCACATTCCAAGTGATATTCGGCATGCTAATTACATTGCCGGTTGCGAAATTGCATTATCTCTTATAGTTTCCGAGATATGGACTATCGATAATTTACACCTTAGGCTCTGCTTCTAACTTGCTCCCAAATTGTAAAATGGTCTTATCTATTGGCGATTTCGTTCCAATTCACATTCCAAGTAATATTCGGCATGCTAATTACATTGCCGGTTACCAAATTGCATTATCTCTTATAGTTTCCGAGATATGGACTATCGATAATTTACACCTTAGGCTCTGCTTCTAACTTGGGCCCAAATTGTAAAATGGTCTTATCTATTGGCGATTTCGTTCCAATTCACATTCCAAGTAATATTCGGCATGCTAATAACATTGCCGGTTGCCAAATTGCATTATCTCTTATAGTTTCCGAGATATGGACTATCGATAATTTACACCTTAGGCTCTGCTTCTAACTTGGGCCCAAATTGTAAAATGGTCTTATCTATTGGCGATTTCGTTCCAATTCACATTCCAAGTAATATTCGGCATGCTAATAACATTGCCGGTTGCCAAATTGCATTATCTCTTATAGTTTCCGAGATATGGACTATCGATAATTTACACCTTAGGCTCTGCTTCTAACTTGGGCCCAAATTGTAAAATGGTCTTATCTATTGGCGATTTCGTTCCAATTCACATTCCAAGTAATATTCGGCATGCTAATTACATTGCCGGTTGCCAAATTGCATTATCTCTTACAGTTTCCGAGATATGGACTATCAATAATTTACACCTTAGGCTCTGCTTCTAACTTGGGCCCAAATTGTAAAATGGTCTTATCTATTGGCGATTTCGTTCCAATTCACATTCCAAGTAATATTCGGCATGCTAATTACATTGTCGGTTGCCAAATTGCATTATCTCTTATAGTTTCCGAGATATGGACTATCGATAATTTACACCTTAGGCTCTGCTTCTAACTTGGACCCAAATTGTAAAATGGCCTTATCTATTGGCGAATTAGTCCCAATTCACATTCCAAGTAATATTCGGCATGCTAATTACATTGCCGGTTGCGAAATTGCATTATCTCTTATAGTTTCAGAGATATGGACTATCGATAATTTACACCTTAGGCTCTGCTTCTAACTTGGGCCCAAATTGTAAAATGGTCTTATCTAATGGCGATTTCGTTCCAATTCATATTCCAAGTAATATTCGGCATGCTAATTACATTGCCGGTTGCCAAATTGCATTATCTCTTATAGTTTCCGAGATATGGACTATCGATAATTTACACCTTAGGCTCTGCTTCTAACTTGGGCCCAAATTGTAAAATGGTCTTATCTATTGGCGATTTAGTTGCAATTCACATTCCAAGTAATATTCGGCATGCTAATTACATTGCCGGTTGCCAAATTGCATTATCTCTTATAGTTTCCGAGATATGGACTATCGATAATTTACACCTTAGGCTCTGCTTCTAACTTGGGCCCAAATTGTAAAATGGTCTTATCTATTGGCGATTTAGTTGCAATTCACATTCCAAGTAATATTCGGCATGCTAATTACATTGCCGGTTGCCAAATTGCATTATCTCTTATAGTTTCCGAGATATGGACTATCGATAATTTACACCTTAGGCTCTGCTTCTAACTTGGGCCCAAATTGTAAAATGGTCTTATCTATTGGCGATTTCGTTCCAATTCACACTCCAAGTAATATTCGGCATGCTAATTACATTGCCGGTTGCCAAATTGCATTATCTCTTATAGTTTCCGAGATATGGACTATCGATAATTTACACCTTAGGCTCTGCTTCTAAATTGGGCCCAAATTGTAAAATGGTCTTATCTATTGGCGATTTCGTTCCAATTCACATTCCAAGTAATATTCGGCATGCTAATTACATTGCCGGTTGCCAAATTGCATTATCTCTTATAGTTTCCGAGATATGGACTATCGATAATTTACACCTTAGGCTCTGCTTCTAACTTGGGCCCAAATTGTAAAATGGTCTTATCTATTGGCGATTTCGTTCCAATTCACACTCCAAGTAATATTCGGCATGCTAATTACATTGCCGGTTGCGAAATTGCATTATCTCTTATAGTTTCCGAGATATGGACTATCGATAATTTACACCTTAGGCTCTGCTTCTAACTTGGGCCCAAATTGTAAAATGGCCTTATCTATTGGCGATTTCGTTCCAATTCACATTCCAAGTAATATTCGGCATGCTAATTACATTGCCGGTTGCCAAATTGCTTTATCTCTTATAGTTTCCGAGATATGGACTATCGATAATTTACACCTTAGGCTCTGCTTCTAACTTGGGCCCAAATTGTAAAATGGTCTTACCTATTGGCGATTCCGTTCCAATTCACATTCCAAGTAATATTCGGCATGCTAATTACATTGCCGGTTGCCAAATTGCATTATCTCTTATAGTTTCCGAGATATGGACTATCGATAATTTACACCTTAGGCTCTGCTTCAAACTTGGGCCCAAATTGTAAAATGGTCTTATCTATTGGCGATTTCGTTCCAATTCACATTCCAAGTAATATTCGGCATGCTAATTACATTGCCGGTTGCCAAATTGCATTATCTCTTATAGTTTCCGAGATATGGACTATCGATAATTTACACCTTAGGCTCTGCTTCTAACTTGGGCCCAAATTGTAAAATGGTTTTATCTATTGGCGATTTCGTCCCAATTCACATTCCAAGTAATATTCGGCATGCTAATTACATTGCCGGTTGCGAAATTGCATTATCTCTTATAGTTTCCGAGATATGGACTATCGATAATTTACACCTTAGGCTCTGCTTCTAACTTGCTCCCAAATTGTAAAATGGTCTTATCTATTGGCGATTTCGTTCCAATTCACATTCCAAGTAATATTCGGCATGCTAATTACATTGCCGGTTGCCAAATTGCATTATCTCTTATAGTTTCCGAGATATGGACTATCGATAATTTACACCTTAGGCTCTGCTTCTAACTTGGGCCCAAATTGTAAAATGGTCTTATCTATTGGCGATTTCGTTCCAATTCACATTCCAAGTAATATTCGGCATGCTAATTACATTGCCGGTTGCCAAATTGCATTATCTCTTATAGTTTCCGAGATATGGACTATCGATAATTTACACCTTAGGCTCTGCTTCTAACTTGGGCCCAAATTGTAAAATAGTCTTATCTATTGGCGATTTCGTTCCAATTCACATTCCAAGTAATATTCGGCATGCTAATTACATTGCCGGTTGCCAAATTGCATTATCTCTTATAGTTTCCGAGATATAGACTATCAATAATTTACACCTTAGGCTCTGCTTCTAACTTGGGCCCAAATTGTAAAATGGTCTTATCTATTGGCAATTTCGTTCCAATTCACATTCCAAGTAATATTCGGCATGCTAATTACATTGCCGGTTGCCAAATTGCATTATCTCTTATAGTTTCCGAGATATGGACTATCGATAATTTACACCTTAGGCTCTGCTTCTAACTTGGGCCCAAATTGTAAAATGGTCTTATCTATTGGCGATTTAGTTGCAATTCACATTCCAAGTAATATTCGGCATGCTAATTACATTGCCGGTTGCCAAATTGCATTATCTCTTATAGTTTCCGAGATATGGACTATCGATAATTTACACCTTAGGCTCTGCTTCTAACTTGGGCCCAAATTGTAAAATGGTCTTATCTATTGGCGATTTCGTTCCAATTCACATTCCAAGTAATATTCGGCATGCTAATTACATTGCCGGTTGCCAAATTGCATTATCTCTTATAGTTTCCGAGATATGGACTATCGATAATTTACACCTTAGGCTCTGCTTGTAACTTGGGCCCAAATTGTAAAATGGTCTTATCTATTGGCGATTTAGTTGCAATTCACATTCCAAGTAATATTCGGCATGCTAATTACATTGCCGGTTGCAAAATTGCATTATCTCTATAGTTTCCGAGATATGGACTATCGATAATTTACACCTTAGGCTCTGCTTCTAACTTGGGCCCAAATTGTAAAATGGTCTTATCTATTGGCGATTTCGTTCCAATTCACATTCCAAGTAATATTCGGCATGCTAATTACAATGCCGGTTGCCAAATTGCATTATCTCTTATAGTTTCCGAGATATGGACTATCGATAATTTACACCTTAGGCTCTGCTTCTAACTTGGGCCCAAATTGTAAAATGGTCTTATCTATTGGCGATTTCGTACCAATTCACATTCCAAGTAATATTCGGCATGCTAATTTCATTGCCGGTAGCCAAATTGCATTATCTCTTATAGTTTCCGAGATATGTACTATCGATAATTTACACCTTAGGCTCTGCTTCTAACTTGGGCCCAAATTGTAAAATGGTCTTATCTATTGGCGATTTAGTTGCAATTCACATTCCAAGTAATATTCGGCATGCTAATTACATTGCCGGTTGCCAAATTGCATTATCTCTTATAGTTTCCGAGATATGGACTATCGATAATTTACACCTTAGGCTCTGCTTCTAACTTGGACCCAAATTGTAAAATGGCCCTATCTATTGGCGATTTCGTCCCAATTCACATTCCAAGTAATATTCGGCATGCTAATTACATTGCCGGTTGCGAAATTGCATTATCTCTTATAGTTTCAGAGATATGGACTATCGATAATTTACACCTTAGGCTCTGCTTCTAACTTGGGCCCAAATTGTAAAATGGTCTTATCTATTGGCGATTTCGTTCCAATTCACATTCCAAGTAATATTCGGCATGCTAATTACATTGCCGGTTGCCAAATTGCATTATCTCTTATAGTTTCCGAGATATGGACTATCGATAATTTACACCTTAGGCTCTGCTTCTAACTTGGGCCCAAATTGTAAAATGGTCTTATCTATTGGCGATTTAGTTGCAATTCACATTCCAAGTAATATTCGGCATGCTAATTACATTGCCGGTTGCCAAATTGCATTATCTCTTATAGTTTCCGAGATATGGACTATCGATAATTTACACCTTAGGCTCTGCTTCTAACTTGGGCCCAAATTGTAAAATGGTCTTATCTATTGGCGATTTAGTTGCAATTCACATTCCAAGTAATATTCGGCATGCTAATTACATTGCCGGTTGCCAAATTGCATTATCTCTTATAGTTTCCGAGATATGGACTATCGATAATTTACACCTTAGGCTCTGCTTCTAACTTGGGCCCAAATTGTAAAATGGTCTTATCTATTGGCGATTTCGTTCCAATTCACACTCCAAGTAATATTCGGCATGCTAATTACATTGCCGGTTGCCAAATTGCATTATCTCTTATAGCTTCCGAGATATGGACTATCGATAATTTACACCTTAGGCTCTGCTTCTAACTTGGGCCCAAATTGTAAAATGGTCTTATCTATTGGCGATTTCGTTCCAATTCACATTCCAAGTAATATTCGGCATGCTAATTACATTGCCGGTTGCCAAATTGCATTATCTCTTATAGTTTCCGAGATATGGACTATCGATAATTTACACCTTAGGCTCTGCTTCTAACTTGGGCCCAAATTGTAAAATGGTCTTATCTATTGGCGATTTCGTTCCAATTCACACTCCAAGTAATATTCGGCATGCTAATTACATTGCCGGTTGCGAACTTGCATTATCTCTTATAGTTTCCGAGATATGGACTATCGATAATTTACACCTTAGGCTCTGCTTCTAACTTGGGCCCAAATTGTAAAATGGCCTTATCTATTGACGATTTCGTTCCAATTCACATTCCAAGTAATATTCGGCATGCTAATTACATTGCCGGTTGCCAAATTGCATTATCTCTTATAGTTTCCGAGATATGGACTATCGATAATTTACACCTTAGGCTCTGCTTCTAACTTGGGCCCAAATTGTAAAATGGTCTTACCTATTGGCGATTCCGTTCCAATTCACATTCCAAGTAATATTCGGCATGCTAATTACATTGCCGGTTGCCAAATTGCATTATCTCTTATAGTTTCCGAGATATGGACTATCGATAATTTACACCTTAGGCTCTGCTTCAAACTTGGGCCCAAATTGTAAAATGGTCTTATCTATTGGCGATTTCGTTCCAATTCACATTCCAAGTAATATTCGGCATGCTAATTACATTGCCGGTTGCCAAATTGCATTATCTCTTATAGTTTCCGAGATATGGACTATCGATAATTTACACCTTAGGCTCTGCTTCTAACTTGGGCCCAAATTGTAAAATGGTTTTATCTATTGGCGATTTCGTCCCAATTCACATTCCAAGTAATATTCGGCATGCTAATTACATTGCCGGTTGCGAAATTGCATTATCTCTTATAGTTTCCGAGATATGGACTATCGATAATTTACACCTTAGGCTCTGCTTCTAACTTGCTCCCAAATTGTAAAATGGTCTTATCTATTGGCGATTTCGTTCCAATTCACATTCCAAGTAATATTCGGCATGCTAATTACATTGCCGGTTGCCAAATTGCATTATCTCTTATAGTTTCCGAGATATGGACTATCGATAATTTACACCTTAGGCTCTGCTTCTAACTTGGGCCCAAATTGTAAAATGGTCTTATCTATTGGCGATTTCGTTCCAATTCACATTCCAAGTAATATTCGGCATGCTAATTACATTGCCGGTTGCGAAATTGCATTATCTCTTATAGTTTCCGAGATATGGACTATCAATAATTTACACCTTAGGCTCTGCTTCTAACTTGGGCCCAAATTGTAAAATGGTCTTATCTATTGGCGATTTCGTTCCAATTCACATTCCAAGTAATATTCGGCATGCTAATTACATTGCCGGTTGCCAAATTGCATTATCTCTTATAGTTTCCGAGATATGGACTATCGATAATTTACACCTTAGGCTCTGCTTCTAACTTGGGCCCAAATTGTAAAATGGTCTTATCTATTGGCGATTTCGTTCCAATTCACATTCCAAGTAATATTCGGCATGCTAATTACATTGCCGGTTGCCAAATTGCATTATCTCTTATAGTTTCCGAGATATGGACTATCGATAATTTACACCTTAGGCTCTGCTTCTAACTTGGGCCCAAATTGTAAAATGGTCTTATCTATTGGCGATTTCGTTCCAATTCACATTCCAAGTAATATTCGGCATGCTAATTACATTGCCGGTTGCCATATTGCATTAACTCTTATAGTTTCCGAGATATGGACTATCGATAATTTACACCTTAGGCTCTGCTTCTAACTTGGGCCCAAATTGTAAAATGGTCTTATCTATTGGCGATTTCGTTCCAATTCACATTCCAAGTAATATTCGGCATGCTAATTAAATTGCCGGTTGCCAAATTGCATTATCTCTTATAGTTTCCGAGATATGGACTATCGATAATTTACACCTTAGGCTCTGCTTCTAACTTGGGCCCAAATTGTAAAATGGTCTTATCTATTGGCGATTTCGTTCCAATTCACATTCCAAGTAATATTCGGCATGCTAATTACATTGCCGGTTGCCAAATTGCATTATCTCTTATAGTTTCCGAGATATGGACTATCGATAATTTACACCTTAGGCTCTGCTTCTAACTTGGGCCCAAATTGTAAAATGGTCTTACCTATTAGCGATTTCGTTCCAATTCACATTCCAAGTAATATTCGGCATGCTAATTACATTGCCGGTTGCCAAATTGCATTATCTCTTATAGTTTCCGAGATATGGACTATCGATAATTTACACCTTAGGCTCTGCTTCTAACTTGGGCCCAAATTGTAAAATGGTCTTATCTATTGGCGATTCCGTTCCAATTCACATTCCAAGTAATATTCGGCATGCTAATTACATTGCCGGTTGCCAAATTGCATTATCTCTTATAGTTTCCGAGATATGGACTATCGATAATTTACACCTTAGGCTCTGCTTCTAACTTGGGCCCAAATTGTAAAATGGTCTTATCTATTGGCGATTTCGTTCCAATTCATATTCCAAGTAATATTCGGCATGCTAATTTCATTGCCGGTTGCCAAATTGCATTATCTCTTATAGTTTCCGAGATATGGACTATCGATAATTTACACCATAGGCTCTGCTTATAACTTGGGCCCAAATTGTAAAATGGTCTTATCTATTGGCGATTTCGTTCCAATTCACATTCCAAGTAATATTCGGCATGCTAATTACATTGCCGGTTTCCAAATTGCATTATCTCTTATAGTTTCCGAGATATGGACTATCGATAATTTACACCTCAGGCTCTGCTTCTAACTTGGGCCCAAATTGTAAAATGGTCTTATCTATTGGCGATTTCGTCCCAATTCACATTCCAAGTGATATTCGGCATGCTAATTACATTGCCGGTTGCGAAATTGCATTATCTCTTATAGTTTCCGAGATATGGACTATCAATAATTTACACCTTAGGCTCTGCTTCTAACTTGGGCCCAAATTGTAAAATGGTCTTATCTATTGGCGATTTCGTTCCAATTCACATTCCAAGTAATATTCGGCATGCTAATTACATTGCCGGTTGCCAAATTGCATTATCTCTTATAGTTTCCGAGATATGGACTATCGATAATTTACACCATAGGCTCTGCTTCTAACTTGGGCCCAAATTGTAAAATGGTCTTATCTATTGGCGATTTCGTTCCAATTCACATTCCAAGTAATATTCGGCATGCTAATTACATTGCCGGTTGCCAAATTGCATTATCTCTTATAGTTTCCGAGATATGGACTATCGATAATTTACACCATAGGCTCTGCTTCTAACTTGGGCCCAAATTGTAAAATGGTCTTATCTATTGGCGATTTCGTTCCAATTCACATTCCAAGTAATATTCGGCATGCTAATTACATTGCCGGTTGCGAAATTGCATTATCTCTTATAGTTTCCGAGATATGGACTATCAATAATTTACACCTTAGGCTCTGCTTCTAACTTGGGCCCAAATTGTAAAATGGTCTTATCTATTGGCGATTTCGTTCCAATTCACATTCCAAGTAATATTCGGCATGCTAATTACATTGCCGGTTGCCAAATTGCATTATCTCTTATAGTTTCCGAGATATGGACTATCGATAATTTACACCTTAGGCTCTGCTTCTAACTTGGGCCCAAATCGTAAAATGGTCTTATCTATTGGCGATTTCGTTCCAATTCACATTCCAAGTAATATTCGGCATGCTAATTACATTGCCGGTTGCCAAATTGCATTATCTCTTATAGTTTCCGAGATATGGACTATCGATAATTTACACCTTAGGCTCTGCTTCTAACTTGGGCCCAAATTGTAAAATGGTTTTATCTATTGGCGATTTCGTTCCAATTCACATTCCAAGTAATATTCGGCATGCTAATTACATTGCCGGTTGCCAAATTGCATTAACTCTTATAGTTTCCGAGATATGGACTATCGATAATTTACACCTTAGGCTCTGCTTCTAACTTGGGCCCAAATTGTAAAATGGTCTTATCTATTGGCGATTTCGTTCCAATTCACATTCCAAGTAATATTCGGCATGCTAATTAAATTGCCGGTTGCCAAATTGCATTATCTCTTATAGTTTCCGAGATATCGACTATCGATAATTTACACCTTAGGCTCTGCTTCTAACTTGGGCCCAAATTGTAAAATGGTCTTATCTATTGGCGATTTCGTTCCAATTCACATTCCAAGTAATATTCGGCATGCTAATTACATTGCCGGTTGCCAAATTGCATTATCTCTTATAGTTTCCGAGATATGGACTATCGATAATTTACACCTTAGGCTCTGCTTCTAACTTGGGCCCAAATTGTAAAATGGTCTTACCTATTGGCGATTTCGTTCCAATTCACATTCCAAGTAATATTCGGCATGCTAATTACATTGCCGGTTGCCAAATTGCATTATCTCTTATAGTTTCCGAGATATGGACTATCGATAATTTACACCTTAGGCTCTGCTTCTAACTTGGGCCCAAATTGTAAAATGGTTTTATCTATTGGCGATTTCGTCCCAATTCACATTCCAAGTGATATTCGGCATGCTAATTACATTGCCGGTTGCGAAATTGCATTATCTCTTATAGTTTCCGAGATATGGACTATCGATAATTTACACCTTAGGCTCTGCTTCTAACTTGCTCCCAAATTGTAAAATGGTCTTATCTATTGGCGATTTCGTTCCAATTCACATTCCAAGTAATATTCGGCATGCTAATTACATTGCCGGTTACCAAATTGCATTATCTCTTATAGTTTCCGAGATATGGACTATCGATAATTTACACCTTAGACTCTGCTTCTAACTTGGGCCCAAATTGTAAAATGGTCTTATCTATTGGCGATTTCGTTCCAATTCACATTCCAAGTAATATTCGGCATGCTAATTACATTGCCGGTTGCCAAATTGCATTATCTCTTATAGTTTCCGAGATATGGACTATCGATAATTTACACTTTAGGCTCTGCTTCTAACTTGGGCCCAAATTGTAAAATGGCCTTATCTATTGGCGATTTCGTTCCAATTCACATTCCAAGTAATATTCGGCATGCTAATTACATTGCCGGTTGCCAAATTGCATTATTTCTTATAGTTTCCGAGATATGGACTATCGATAATTTACACTTTAGGCTCTGCTTCTAACTTGGGCCCAAATTGTAAAATGGCCTTATCTATTGGCGATTTCGTTCCAATTCACATTCCAAGTAATATTCGGCATGCTAATTACATTGCCGGTTGCCAAATTGCATTATCTCTTATAGTTTCCGAGATATGGACTATCGATAATTTACACCTTAGGCTCTGCTTCTAACTTGGGCCCAAATTGTAAAATGGTCTTATCTATTGGCGATTTCGTTCCAATTCACATTCCAAGTAATATTCGGCATGCTAATTACATTGCCGGTTGCCAAATTGCATTATCTCTTATAGTTTCCGAGATATGGACTATCGACAATTTACACCTTAGGCTCTGCTTCTAACTTGGGCCCAAATTGTAAAATGGTCTTATCTATTGGCGATTTCGTTCCAATTCACATTCCAAGTAATATTCGGCATGCTAATTACATTGCCGGTTGCCAAATTGCATTATCTCTTATAGTTTCCGAGATATGGACTATCGATAATTTACACCTTAGGCTCTGCTTCTAACTTGGGCCCAAATTGTAAAATGGTCTTATCTATTGGCGATTTCGTTCCAATTCACATTCCAAGTAATATTCGGCATGCTAATTACATTGCCGGTTGCCAAATTGCATTAACTCTTATAGTTTCCGAGATATGGACTATCGATAATTTACACCTTAGGCTCTGCTTCTAACTTGGGCCCAAATTGTAAAATGGTCTTATCTATTGGCGATTTCGTTCCAATTCACATTCCAAGTAATATTCGGCATGCTAATTAAATTGCCGGTTGCCAAATTGCATTATCTCTTATAGTTTCCGAGGTTCGACTATCGATAATTTACACCTTAGGCTCTGCTTCTAACTTGGGCCCAAATTGTAAAATGGTCTTATCTATTGGCGATTTCGTTCCAATTCACATTCCAAGTAATATTCGGCATGCTAATTACATTGCCGGTTGCCAAATTGCATTATCTCTTATAGTTTCCGAGATATGGACTATCGATAATTTACACCTTAGGCTCTGCTTCTAACTTGGGCCCAAATTGTAAAATGGTTTTATCTATTGGCGATTTCGTCCCAATTCACATTCCAAGTGATATTCGGCATGCTAATTACATTGCCGGTTGCGAAATTGCATTATCTCTTATAGTTTCCGAGATATGGACTATCGATAATTTACACCTTAGGCTCTGCTTCTAACTTGCTCCCAAATTGTAAAATGGTCTTATCTATTGGCGATTTCGTTCCAATTCACATTCCAAGTAATATTCGGCATGCTAATTACATTGCCGGTTACCAAATTGCATTATCTCTTATAGTTTCCGAGATATGGACTATCGATAATTTACACCTTAGGCTCTGCTTCTAACTTGGGCCCAAATTGTAAAATGGTCTTATCTATTGGCGATTTCGTTCCAATTCACATTCCAAGTAATATTCGGCATGCTAATTACATTGCCGGTTGCCAAATTGCATTATCTCTTATAGTTTCCGAGATATGGACTATCGATAATTTACACTTTAGGCTCTGCTTCTAACTTGGGCCCAAATTGTAAAATGGCCTTATCTATTGGCGATTTCGTTCCAATTCACATTCCAAGTAATATTCGGCATGCTAATTACATTGCCGGTTGCCAAATTGCATTATTTCTTATAGTTTCCGAGATATGGACTATCGATAATTTACACTTTAGGCTCTGCTTCTAACTTGGGCCCAAATTGTAAAATGGCCTTATCTATTGGCGATTTCGTTCCAATTCACATTCCAAGTAATATTCGGCATGCTAATTACATTGCCGGTTGCCAAATTGCATTATCTCTTATAGTTTCCGAGATATGGACTATCGATAATTTACACCTTAGGCTCTGCTTCTAACTTGGGCCCAAATTGTAAAATGGTCTTATCTATTGCCGATTTCGTTCCAATTCACATTCCAAGTAATATTCGGCATGCTAATTACATTGCCGGTTGCCAAATTGCATTATCTCTTATAGTTTCCGAGATAAGGACTATCGACAATTTACACCTTAGGCTCTGCTTCTAACTTGGGCCCAAATTGTAAAATGGTCTTATCTATTGGCGATTTCGTTCCAATTCACATTCCAAGTAATATTCGGCATGCTAATTACATTGCCGGTTGCCAAATTGCATTATCTCTTATAGTTTCCGAGATATGGACTATCGATAATTTACACCTTAGGCTCTGCTTCTAACTTGGGCCCAAATTGTAAAATGGTCTTATCTATTGGCGATTTCGTTCCAATTCACATTCCAAGTAATATTCGGCATGCTAATTACATTGCCGGTTGCCAAATTGCATTATCTCTTATAGTTTCCGAGATATGGACTATCGATAATTTACACTTTAGGCTCTGCTTCTAACTTGGGCCCAAATTGTAAAATGGCCTTATCTATTGGCGATTTCGTTCCAATTCACATTCCAAGTAATATTCGGCATGCTAATTACATTGCCGGTTGCCAAATTGCATTATTTCTTATAGTTTCCGAGATATGGACTATCGATAATTTACACCTTAGGCTCTGCTTCTAACTTGGGCCCAAATTGTAAAAGGGTCTTATCTATTGGCGATTTCGTTCCAATTCACACTCCAAGTAATATTCGGCATGCTAATTACATTGCCGGTTGCGAAATTGCATTATCTCTTATAGTTTCCGAGATATGGACTATCGATAATTTACACCTTAGGCTCTGCTTCTAACTTGGGCCCAAATTGTAAAATGGCCTTATCTATTGGCGATTTCGTTCCAATTCACATTCCAAGTAATATTCGGCATGCTAATTACATTGCCGGTTGCCAAATTGCATTATCTCTTATAGTTTCCGAGATATGGACTATCGATAATTTACACCTTAGGCTCTGCTTCTAACTTGGGCCCAAATTGTAAAATGGTCTTACCTATTGGCGATTCCGTTCCAATTCACATTCCAAGTAATATTCGGCATGCTAATTACATTGCCGGTTGCCAAATTGCATTATCTCTTATAGTTTCCGAGATATGGACTATCGATAATTTACACCTTAGGCTCTGCTTCTAACTTGGGCCCAAATTGTAAAATGGTCTTATCTATTGGCGATTTCGTTCCAATTCACATTCCAAGTAATATTCGGCATGCTAATTACATTGCCGGTTGCCAAATTGCATTATCTCTTATAGTTTCCGAGATATGGACTATCGATAATTTACACCTTAGGCTCTGCTTCTAACTTGGGCCCAAATTGTAAAATGGTTTTATCTATTGGCGATTTCGTCCCAATTCACATTCCAAGTGATATTCGGCATGCTAATTACATTGCCGGTTGCGAAATTGCATTATCTCTTATAGTTTCCGAGATATGGACTATCGATAATTTACACCTTAGGCTCTGCTTCTAACTTGCTCCCAAATTGTAAAATGGTCTTATCTATTGGCGATTTCGTTCCAATTCACATTCCAAGTAATATTCGGCATGCTAATTACATTGCCGGTTACCAAATTGCATTATCTCTTATAGTTTCCGAGATATGGACTATCGATAATTTACACCTTAGGCTCTGCTTCTAACTTGGGCCCAAATTGTAAAATGGTCTTATCTATTGGCGATTTCGTTCCAATTCACATTCCAAGTAATATTCGGCATGCTAATAACATTGCCGGTTGCCAAATTGCATTATCTCTTATAGTTTCCGAGATATGGACTATCAATAATTTACACCTTAGGCTCTGCTTCTAACTTGGGCCCAAATTGTAAAATGGTCTTATCTATTGGCGATTTCGTTCCAATTCACATTCCAAGTAATATTCGGCATGCTAATTACATTGTCGGTTGCCAAATTGCATTATCTCTTATAGTTTCCGAGATATGGACTATCGATAATTTACACCTTAGGCTCTGCTTCTAACTTGGACCCAAATTGTAAAATGGCCTTATCTATTGGCGAATTCGTCCCAATTCACATTCCAAGTAATATTCGGCATGCTAATTACATTGCCGGTTGCGAAATTGCATTATCTCTTATAGTTTCAGAGATATGGACTATCGATAATTTACACCTTAGGCTCTGCTTCTAACTTGGGCCCAAATTGTAAAATGGTCTTATCTATTGGCGATTTCGTTCCAATTCATATTCCAAGTAATATTCGGCATGCTAATTACATTGCCGGTTGCCAAATTGCATTATCTCTTATAGTTTCCGAGATATGGACTATCGATAATTTACACCTTAGGCTCTGCTTCTAACTTGGGCCCAAATTGTAAAATGGTCTTATCTATTGGCGATTTAGTTGCAATTCACATTCCAAGTAATATTCGGCATGCTAATTACATTGCCGGTTGCCAAATTGCATTATCTCTTATAGTTTCCGAGATATGGACTATCGATAATTTACACCTTAGGCTCTGCTTCTAACTTGGGCCCAAATTGTAAAATGGTCTTATCTATTGGCGATTTAGTTGCAATTCACATTCCAAGTAATATTCGGCATGCTAATTACATTGCCGGTTGCCAAATTGCATTATCTCTTATAGTTTCCGAGATATGGACTATCGATAATTTACACCTTAGGCTCTGCTTCTAACTTGGGCCCAAATTGTAAAATGGTCTTATCTATTGGCGATTTCGTTCCAATTCACACTCCAAGTAATATTCGGCATGCTAATTACATTGCCGGTTGCCAAATTGCATTATCTCTTATAGTTTCCGAGATATGGACTATCGATAATTTACACCTTAGGCTCTGCTTCTAACTTGGGCCCAAATTGTAAAATGGTCTTATCTATTGGCGATTTCGTTCCAATTCACATTCCAAGTAATATTCGGCATGCTAATTACATTGCCGGTTGCCAAATTGCATTATCTCTTATAGTTTCCGAGATATGGACTATCGATAATTTACACCTTAGGCTCTGCTTCTAACTTGGGCCCAAATTGTAAAATGGTCTTATCTATTGGCGATTTCGTTCCAATTCACACTCCAAGTAATATTCGGCATGCTAATTACATTGCCGGTTGCGAAATTGCATTATCTCTTATAGTTTCCGAGATATGGACTATCGATAATTTACACCTTAGGCTCTGCTTCTAACTTGGGCCCAAATTGTAAAATGGCCTTATCTATTGGCGATTTCGTTCCAATTCACATTCCAAGCAATATTCGGCATGCTAATTACATTGCCGGTTGCCAAATTGCATTATCTCTTATAGTTTCCGAGATATGGACTATCGATAATTTACACCTTAGGCTCTGCTTCTAACTTGGGCCCAAATTGTAAAATGGTCTTACCTATTGGCGATTCCGTTCCAATTCACATTCCAAGTAATATTCGGCATGCTAATTACATTGCCGGTTGCCAAATTGCATTATCTCTTATAGTTTCCGAGATATGGACTATCGATAATTTACACCTTAGGCTCTGCTTCAAACTTGGGCCCAAATTGTAAAATGGTCTTATCTATTGGCGATTTCGTTCCAATTCACATTCCAAGTAATATTCGGCATGCTAATTACATTGCCGGTTGCCAAATTGCATTATCTCTTATAGTTTCCGAGATATGGACTATCGATAATTTACACCTTAAGCTCTGCTTCTAACTTGGGCCCAAATTGTAAAATGGTTTTATCTATTGGCGATTTCGTCCCAATTCACATTCCAAGTAATATTCGGCATGCTAATTACATTGCCGGTTGCGAAATTGCATTATCTCTTATAGTTTCCGAGATATGGACTATCGATAATTTACACCTTAGGCTCTGCTTCTAACTTGCTCCCAAATTGTAAAATGGTCTTATCTATTGGCGATTTCGTTCCAATTCACATTCCAAGTAATATTCGGCATGCTAATTACATTGCCGGTTGCCAAATTGCATTATCTCTTATAGTTTCCGAGATATGGACTATCGATAATTTACACCTTAGGCTCTGCTTCTAACTTGGGCCCAAATTGTAAAATGGTCTTATCTATTGGCGATTTCGTTCCAATTCACATTCCAAGTAATATTCGGCATGCTAATTACATTGCCGGTTGCCAAATTGCATTATCTCTTATAGTTTCCGAGATATGGACTATCGATAATTTACACTTTAGGCTCTGCTTCTAACTTGGGCCCAAATTGTAAAATAGTCTTATCTATTGGCGATTTCGTTCCAATTCACATTCCAAGTAATATTCGGCATGCTAATTACATTGCCGGTTGCCAAATTGCATTATCTCTTATAGTTTCCGAGATATGGACTATCGATAATTTACACCTTAGGCTCTGCTTCTAACTTGGGCCCAAATTGTAAAATAGTCTTATCTATTGGCGATTTCGTTCCAATTCACATTCCAAGTAATATTCGGCATGCTAATTACATTGCCGGTTGCCAAATTGCATTATCTCTTATAGTTTCCGAGATATAGACTATCAATAATTTACACCTTAGGCTCTGCTTCTAACTTGGGCCCAAATTGTAAAATGGTCTTATCTATTGCCGATTTCGTTCCAATTCACATTCCAAGTAATATTCGGCATGCTAATTACATTGCCGGTTGCCAAATTGCATTATCTCTTATAGTTTCCGAGATATGGACTATCGACAATTTACACCTTAGGCTCTGCTTCTAACTTGGGCCCAAATTGTAAAATGGTCTTATCTATTGGCGATTTCGTTCCAATTCACATTCCAAGTAATATTCGGCATGCTAATTACATTGCCGGTTGCCAAATTGCATTATCTCTTATAGTTTCCGAGATATGGACTATCGATAATTTACACCTTAGGCTCTGCTTCTAACTTGGGCCCAAATTGTAAAATGGTCTTATCTATTGGCGATTTCGTTCCAATTCACATTCCAAGTAATATTCGGCATGCTAATTACATTGCCGGTTGCCAAATTGCATTATCTCTTATAGTTTCCGAGATATGGACTATCGATAATTTACACTTTAGGCTCTGCTTCTAACTTGGGCCCAAATTGTAAAATGGCCTTATCTATTGGCGATTTCGTTCCAATTCACATTCCAAGTAATATTCGGCATGCTAATTACATTGCCGGTTGCCAAATTGCATTATTTCTTATAGTTTCCGAGATATGGACTATCGATAATTTACACCTTAGGCTCTGCTTCTAACTTGGGCCCAAATTGTAAAATGGCCTTATCTATTGGCGATTTCGTTCCAATTCACATTCCAAGTAATATTCGGCATGCTAATTACATTGCCGGTTGCCAAATTGCATTATCTCTTATAGTTTCCGAGATATGGACTATCGATAATTTACACCTTAGGCTCTGCTTCTAACTTGGGCCCAAATTGTAAAATGGTCTTACCTATTGGCGATTCCGTTCCAATTCACATTCCAAGTAATATTCGGCATGCTAATTACATTGCCGGTTGCCAAATTGCATTATCTCTTATAGTTTCCGAGATATGGACTATCGATAATTTACACCTTAGGCTCTGCTTCTAACTTGGGCCCAAATTGTAAAATGGTCTTATCTATTGGCGATTTCGTTCCAATTCACATTCCAAGTAATATTCGGCATGCTAATTACATTGCCGGTTGCCAAATTGCATTATCTCTTATAGTTTCCGAGATATGGACTATCGATAATTTACACCTTAGGCTCTGCTTCTAACTTGGGCCCAAATTGTAAAATGGTTTTATCTATTGGCGATTTCGTCCCAATTCACATTCCAAGTGATATTCGGCATGCTAATTACATTGCCGGTTGCGAAATTGCATTATCTCTTATAGTTTCCGAGATATGGACTATCGATAATTTACACCTTAGGCTCTGCTTCTAACTTGCTCCCAAATTGTAAAATGGTCTTATCTATTGGCGATTTCGTTCCAATTCACATTCCAAGTAATATTCGGCATGCTAATTACATTGCCGGTTACCAAATTGCATTATCTCTTATAGTTTCCGAGATATGGACTATCGATAATTTACACCTTAGGCTCTGCTTCTAACTTGGGCCCAAATTGTAAAATGGTCTTATCTATTGGCGATTTCGTTCCAATTCACATTCCAAGTAATATTCGGCATGCTAATAACATTGCCGGTTGCCAAATTGCATTATCTCTTATAGTTTCCGAGATATGGACTATCAATAATTTACACCTTAGGCTCTGCTTCTAACTTGGGCCCAAATTGTAAAATGGTCTTATCTATTGGCGATTTCGTTCCAATTCACATTCCAAGTAATATTCGGCATGCTAATTACATTGTCGGTTGCCAAATTGCATTATCTCTTATAGTTTCCGAGATATGGACTATCGATAATTTACACCTTAGGCTCTGCTTCTAACTTGGACCCAAATTGTAAAATGGCCTTATCTATTGGCGAATTCGTCCCAATTCACATTCCAAGTAATATTCGGCATGCTAATTACATTGCCGGTTGCGAAATTGCATTATCTCTTATAGTTTCAGAGATATGGACTATCGATAATTTACACCTTAGGCTCTGCTTCTAACTTGGGCCCAAATTGTAAAATGGTCTTATCTATTGGCGATTTCGTTCCAATTCATATTCCAAGTAATATTCGGCATGCTAATTACATTGCCGGTTGCCAAATTGCATTATCTCTTATAGTTTCCGAGATATGGACTATCGATAATTTACACCTTAGGCTCTGCTTCTAACTTGGGCCCAAATTGTAAAATGGTCTTATCTATTGGCGATTTAGTTGCAATTCACATTCCAAGTAATATTCGGCATGCTAATTACATTGCCGGTTGCCAAATTGCATTATCTCTTATAGTTTCCGAGATATGGACTATCGATAATTTACACCTTAGGCTCTGCTTCTAACTTGGGCCCAAATTGTAAAATGGTCTTATCTATTGGCGATTTAGTTGCAATTCACATTCCAAGTAATATTCGGCATGCTAATTACATTGCCGGTTGCCAAATTGCATTATCTCTTATAGTTTCCGAGATATGGACTATCGATAATTTACACCTTAGGCTCTGCTTCTAACTTGGGCCCAAATTGTAAAATGGTCTTATCTATTGGCGATTTCGTTCCAATTCACACTCCAAGTAATATTCGGCATGCTAATTACATTGCCGGTTGCCAAATTGCATTATCTCTTATAGTTTCCGAGATATGGACTATCGATAATTTACACCTTAGGCTCTGCTTCTAACTTGGGCCCAAATTGTAAAATGGTCTTATCTATTGGCGATTTCGTTCCAATTCACATTCCAAGTAATATTCGGCATGCTAATTACATTGCCGGTTGCCAAATTGCATTATCTCTTATAGTTTCCGAGATATGGACTATCGATAATTTACACCTTAGGCTCTGCTTCTAACTTGGGCCCAAATTGTAAAATGGTCTTATCTATTGGCGATTTCGTTCCAATTCACACTCCAAGTAATATTCGGCATGCTAATTACATTGCCGGTTGCGAAATTGCATTATCTCTTATAGTTTCCGAGATATGGACTATCGATAATTTACACCTTAGGCTCTGCTTCTAACTTGGGCCCAAATTGTAAAATGGCCTTATCTATTGGCGATTTCGTTCCAATTCACATTCCAAGCAATATTCGGCATGCTAATTACATTGCCGGTTGCCAAATTGCATTATCTCTTATAGTTTCCGAGATATGGACTATCGATAATTTACACCTTAGGCTCTGCTTCTAACTTGGGCCCAAATTGTAAAATGGTCTTACCTATTGGCGATTCCGTTCCAATTCACATTCCAAGTAATATTCGGCATGCTAATTACATTGCCGGTTGCCAAATTGCATTATCTCTTATAGTTTCCGAGATATGGACTATCGATAATTTACACCTTAGGCTCTGCTTCAAACTTGGGCCCAAATTGTAAAATGGTCTTATCTATTGGCGATTTCGTTCCAATTCACATTCCAAGTAATATTCGGCATGCTAATTACATTGCCGGTTGCCAAATTGCATTATCTCTTATAGTTTCCGAGATATGGACTATCGATAATTTACACCTTAAGCTCTGCTTCTAACTTGGGCCCAAATTGTAAAATGGTTTTATCTATTGGCGATTTCGTCCCAATTCACATTCCAAGTAATATTCGGCATGCTAATTACATTGCCGGTTGCGAAATTGCATTATCTCTTATAGTTTCCGAGATATGGACTATCGATAATTTACACCTTAGGCTCTGCTTCTAACTTGCTCCCAAATTGTAAAATGGTCTTATCTATTGGCGATTTCGTTCCAATTCACATTCCAAGTAATATTCGGCATGCTAATTACATTGCCGGTTGCCAAATTGCATTATCTCTTATAGTTTCCGAGATATGGACTATCGATAATTTACACCTTAGGCTCTGCTTCTAACTTGGGCCCAAATTGTAAAATGGTCTTATCTATTGGCGATTTCGTTCCAATTCACATTCCAAGTAATATTCGGCATGCTAATTACATTGCCGGTTGCCAAATTGCATTATCTCTTATAGTTTCCGAGATATGGACTATCGATAATTTACACTTTAGGCTCTGCTTCTAACTTGGGCCCAAATTGTAAAATAGTCTTATCTATTGGCGATTTCGTTCCAATTCACATTCCAAGTAATATTCGGCATGCTAATTACATTGCCGGTTGCCAAATTGCATTATCTCTTATAGTTTCCGAGATATGGACTATCGATAATTTACACCTTAGGCTCTGCTTCTAACTTGGGCCCAAATTGTAAAATAGTCTTATCTATTGGCGATTTCGTTCCAATTCACATTCCAAGTAATATTCGGCATGCTAATTACATTGCCGGTTGCCAAATTGCATTATCTCTTATAGTTTCCGAGATATAGACTATCAATAATTTACACCTTAGGCTCTGCTTCTAACTTGGGCCCAAATTGTAAAATGGTCTTATCTATTGCCGATTTCGTTCCAATTCACATTCCAAGTAATATTCGGCATGCTAATTACATTGCCGGTTGCCAAATTGCATTATCTCTTATAGTTTCCGAGATATGGACTATCGACAATTTACACCTTAGGCTCTGCTTCTAACTTGGGCCCAAATTGTAAAATGGTCTTATCTATTGGCGATTTCGTTCCAATTCACATTCCAAGTAATATTCGGCATGCTAATTACATTGCCGGTTGCCAAATTGCATTATCTCTTATAGTTTCCGAGATATGGACTATCGATAATTTACACCTTAGGCTCTGCTTCTAACTTGGGCCCAAATTGTAAAATGGTCTTATCTATTGGCGATTTCGTTCCAATTCACATTCCAAGTAATATTCGGCATGCTAATTACATTGCCGGTTGCCAAATTGCATTATCTCTTATAGTTTCCGAGATATGGACTATCGATAATTTACACTTTAGGCTCTGCTTCTAACTTGGGCCCAAATTGTAAAATGGCCTTATCTATTGGCGATTTCGTTCCAATTCACATTCCAAGTAATATTCGGCATGCTAATTACATTGCCGGTTGCCAAATTGCATTATTTCTTATAGTTTCCGAGATATGGACTATCGATAATTTACACCTTAGGCTCTGCTTCTAACTTGGGCCCAAATTGTAAAAGGGTCTTATCTATTGGCGATTTCGTTCCAATTCACACTCCAAGTAATATTCGGCATGCTAATTACATTGCCGGTTGCGAAATTGCATTATCTCTTATAGTTTCCGAGATATGGACTATCGATAATTTACACCTTAGGCTCTGCTTCTAACTTGGGCCCAAATTGTAAAATGGCCTTATCTATTGGCGATTTCGTTCCAATTCACATTCCAAGTAATATTCGGCATGCTAATTACATTGCCGGTTGCCAAATTGCATTATCTCTTATAGTTTCCGAGATATGGACTATCGATAATTTACACCTTAGGCTCTGCTTCTAACTTGGGCCCAAATTGTAAAATGGTCTTACCTATTGGCGATTCCGTTCCAATTCACATTCCAAGTAATATTCGGCATGCTAATTACATTGCCGGTTGCCAAATTGCATTATCTCTTATAGTTTCCGAGATATGGACTATCGATAATTTACACCTTAGGCTCTGCTTCTAACTTGGGCCCAAATTGTAAAATGGTCTTATCTATTGGCGATTTCGTTCCAATTCACATTCCAAGTAATATTCGGCATGCTAATTACATTGCCGGTTGCCAAATTGCATTATCTCTTATAGTTTCCGAGATATGGACTATCGATAATTTACACCTTAGGCTCTGCTTCTAACTTGGGCCCAAATTGTAAAATGGTTTTATCTATTGGCGATTTCGTCCCAATTCACATTCCAAGTGATATTCGGCATGCTAATTACATTGCCGGTTGCGAAATTGCATTATCTCTTATAGTTTCCGAGATATGGACTATCGATAATTTACACCTTAGGCTCTGCTTCTAACTTGCTCCCAAATTGTAAAATGGTCTTATCTATTGGCGATTTCGTTCCAATTCACATTCCAAGTAATATTCGGCATGCTAATTACATTGCCGGTTACCAAATTGCATTATCTCTTATAGTTTCCGAGATATGGACTATCGATAATTTACACCTTAGGCTCTGCTTCTAACTTGGGCCCAAATTGTAAAATGGTCTTATCTATTGGCGATTTCGTTCCAATTCACATTCCAAGTAATATTCGGCATGCTAATAACATTGCCGGTTGCCAAATTGCATTATCTCTTATAGTTTCCGAGATATGGACTATCAATAATTTACACCTTAGGCTCTGCTTCTAACTTGGGCCCAAATTGTAAAATGGTCTTATCTATTGGCGATTTCGTTCCAATTCACATTCCAAGTAATATTCGGCATGCTAATTACATTGTCGGTTGCCAAATTGCATTATCTCTTATAGTTTCCGAGATATGGACTATCGATAATTTACACCTTAGGCTCTGCTTCTAACTTGGACCCAAATTGTAAAATGGCCTTATCTATTGGCGAATTCGTCCCAATTCACATTCCAAGTAATATTCGGCATGCTAATTACATTGCCGGTTGCGAAATTGCATTATCTCTTATAGTTTCAGAGATATGGACTATCGATAATTTACACCTTAGGCTCTGCTTCTAACTTGGGCCCAAATTGTAAAATGGTCTTATCTATTGGCGATTTCGTTCCAATTCATATTCCAAGTAATATTCGGCATGCTAATTACATTGCCGGTTGCCAAATTGCATTATCTCTTATAGTTTCCGAGATATGGACTATCGATAATTTACACCTTAGGCTCTGCTTCTAACTTGGGCCCAAATTGTAAAATGGTCTTATCTATTGGCGATTTAGTTGCAATTCACATTCCAAGTAATATTCGGCATGCTAATTACATTGCCGGTTGCCAAATTGCATTATCTCTTATAGTTTCCGAGATATGGACTATCGATAATTTACACCTTAGGCTCTGCTTCTAACTTGGGCCCAAATTGTAAAATGGTTTTATCTATTGGCGATTTCGTCCCAATTCACATTCCAAGTGATATTCGGCATGCTAATTACATTGCCGGTTGCGAAATTGCATTATCTCTTATAGTTTCCGAGATATGGACTATCGATAATTTACACCTTAGGCTCTGCTTCTAACTTGCTCCCAAATTGTAAAATGGTCTTATCTATTGGCGATTTCGTTCCAATTCACATTCCAAGTAATATTCGGCATGCTAATTACATTGCCGGTTACCAAATTGCATTATCTCTTATAGTTTCCGAGATACGGACTATCGATAATTTACACCTTAGGCTCTGCTTCTAACTTGGGCCCAAATTGTAAAATGGTCTTATCTATTGGCGATTTCGTTCCAATTCACATTCCAAGTAATATTCGGCATGCTAATAACATTGCCGGTTGCCAAATTGCATTATCTCTTATAGTTTCCGAGATATGGACTATCAATAATTTACACCTTAGGCTCTGCTTCTAACTTGGGCCCAAATTGTAAAATGGTTTTATCTATTGGCGATTTCGTTCCAATTCACATTCCAAGTAATATTCGGCATGCTAATTACATTGTCGGTTGCCAAATTGCATTATCTCTTATAGTTTCCGAGATATGGACTATCGATAATTTACACCTTAGGCTCTGCTTCTAACTTGGACCCAAATTGTAAAATGGCCTTATCTATTGGCGAATTCGTCCCAATTCACATTCCAAGTAATATTCGGCATGCTAATTACATTGCCGGTTGCGAAATTGCATTATCTCTTATAGTTTCAGAGATATGGACTATCGATAATTTACACCTTAGGCTCTGCTTCTAACTTGGGCCCAAATTGTAAAATGGTCTTATCTATTGGCGATTTCGTTCCAATTCATATTCCAAGTAATATTCGGCATGCTAATTACATTGCCGGTTGCCAAATTGCATTATCTCTTATAGTTTCCGAGATATGGACTATCGATAATTTACACCTTAGGCTCTGCTTCTAACTTGGGCCCAAATTGTAAAATGGTCTTATCTATTGGCGATTTAGTTGCAATTCACATTCCAAGTAATATTCGGCATGCTAATTACATTGCCGGTTGCCAAATTGCATTATCTCTTATAGTTTCCGAGATATGGACTATCGATAATTTACACCTTAGGCTCTGCTTCTAACTTGGGCCCAAATTGTAAAATGGTCTTATCTATTGGCGATTTAGTTGCAATTCACATTCCAAGTAATATTCGGCATGCTAATTACATTGCCGGTTGCCAAATTGCATTATCTCTTATAGTTTCCGAGATATAGACTATCGATAATTTACACCTTAGGCTCTGCTTCTAACTTGGGCCCAAATTGTAAAATGGTCTTATCTATTGGCGATTTCGTTCCAATTCACACTCCAAGTAATATTCGGCATGCTAATTACATTGCCGGTTGCCAAATTGCATTATCTCTTATAGTTTCCGAGATATGGACTATCGATAATTTACACCTTAGGCTCTGCTTCTAACTTGGGCCCAAATTGTAAAATGGTCTTATCTATTGGCGATTTCGTTCCAATTCACATTCCAAGTAATATTCGGCATGCTAATTACATTGCCGGTTGCCAAATTGCATTATCTCTTATAGTTTCCGAGATATGGACTATCGATAATTTACACCTTAGGCTCTGCTTCTAACTTGGGCCCAAATTGTAAAATGGTCTTATCTATTGGCGATTTCGTTCCAATTCACACTCCAAGTAATATTCGGCATGCTAATTACATTGCCGGTTGCGAAATTGCATTATCTCTTATAGTTTCCGAGATATGGACTATCGATAATTTACACCTTAGGCTCTGCTTCTAACTTGGGCCCAAATTGTAAAATGGCCTTATCTATTGGCGATTTCGTTCCAATTCACATTCCAAGCAATATTCGGCATGCTAATTACATTGCCGGTTGCCAAATTGCATTATCTCTTATAGTTTCCGAGATATGGACTATCGATAATTTACACCTTAGGCTCTGCTTCTAACTTGGGCCCAAATTGTAAAATGGTCTTACCTATTGGCGATTCCGTTCCAATTCACATTCCAAGTAATATTCGGCATGCTAATTACATTGCCGGTTGCCAAATTGCATTATCTCTTATAGTTTCCGAGATATGGACTATCGATAATTTACACCTTAGGCTCTGCTTCAAACTTGGGCCCAAATTGTAAAATGGTCTTATCTATTGGCGATTTCGTTCCAATTCACATTCCAAGTAATATTCGGCATGCTAATTACATTGCCGGTTGCCAAATTGCATTATCTCTTATAGTTTCCGAGATATGGACTATCGATAATTTACACCTTAAGCTCTGCTTCTAACTTGGGCCCAAATTGTAAAATGGTTTTATCTATTGGCGATTTCGTCCCAATTCACATTCCAAGTAATATTCGGCATGCTAATTACATTGCCGGTTGCGAAATTGCATTATCTCTTATAGTTTCCGAGATATGGACTATCGATAATTTACACCTTAGGCTCTGCTTCTAACTTGCTCCCAAATTGTAAAATGGTCTTATCTATTGGCGATTTCGTTCCAATTCACATTCCAAGTAATATTCGGCATGCTAATTACATTGCCGGTTGCCAAATTGCATTATCTCTTATAGTTTCCGAGATATGGACTATCGATAATTTACACCTTAGGCTCTGCTTCTAACTTGGGCCCAAATTGTAAAATGGTCTTATCTATTGGCGATTTCGTTCCAATTCACATTCCAAGTAATATTCGGCATGCTAATTACATTGCCGGTTGCCAAATTGCATTATCTCTTATAGTTTCCGAGATATGGACTATCGATAATTTACACCTTAGGCTCTGCTTCTAACTTGGGCCCAAATTGTAAAATAGTCTTATCTATTGGCGATTTCGTTCCAATTCACATTCCAAGTAATATTCGGCATGCTAATTACATTGCCGGTTGCCAAATTGCATTATCTCTTATAGTTTCCGAGATATAGACTATCAATAATTTACACCTTAGGCTCTGCTTCTAACTTGGGCCCAAATTGTAAAATGGTCTTATCTATTGGCGATTTCGTTCCAATTCACATTCCAAGTAATATTCGGCATGCTAATTACATTGTCGGTTGCCAAATTGCATTATCTCTTATAGTTTCCGAGATATGGACTATCGATAATTTACACCTTAGGCTCTGCTTCTAACTTGGACCCAAATTGTAAAATGGCCTTATCTATTGGCGATTTCGTCCCAATTCACATTCCAAGTAATATTCGGCATGCTAATTACATTGCCGGTTGCGAAATTGCATTATCTCTTATAGTTTCAGAGATATGGACTATCGATAATTTACACCTTAGGCTCTGCTTCTAACTTGGGCCCAAATTGTAAAATGGTCTTATCTATTGGCAATTTCGTTCCAATTCACATTCCAAGTAATATTCGGCATGCTAATTACATTGCCGGTTGCCAAATTGCATTATCTCTTATAGTTTCCGAGATATGGACTATCGATAATTTACACCTTAGGCTCTGCTTCTAACTTGGGCCCAAATTGTAAAATGGTCTTATCTATTGGCGATTTAGTTGCAATTCACATTCCAAGTAATATTCGGCATGCTAATTACATTGCCGGTTGCCAAATTGCATTATCTCTTATAGTTTCCGAGATATGGACTATCGATAATTTACACCTTAGGCTCTGCTTCTAACTTGGGCCCAAATTGTAAAATGGTCTTATCTATTGGCGATTTCGTTCCAATTCACATTCCAAGTAATATTCGGCATGCTAATTACATTGCCGGTTGCCAAATTGCATTATCTCTTATAGTTTCCGAGATATGGACTATCGATAATTTACACCTTAGGCTCTGCTTGTAACTTGGGCCCAAATTGTAAAATGGTCTTATCTATTGGCGATTTAGTTGCAATTCACATTCCAAGTAATATTCGGCAGGCTAATTACATTGCCGGTTGCAAAATTGCATTATCTCTATAGTTTCCGAGATATGGACTATCGATAATTTACACCTTAGGCTCTGCTTCTAACTTGGGCCCAAATTGTAAAATGGTCTTATCTATTGGCGATTTCGTTCCAATTCACATTCCAAGTAATATTCGGCATGCTAATTACATTGCCGGTTGCCAAATTGCATTATCTCTTATAGTTTCCGAGATATGGACTATCGATAATTTACACCTTAGGCTCTGCTTCTAACTTGGGCCCAAATTGTAAAATGGTCTTATCTATTGGCGATTTCGTTCCAATTCACATTCCAAGTAATATTCGGCATGCTAATTTCATTGCCGGTAGCCAAATTGCATTATCTCTTATAGTTTCCGAGAAATGTACTATCGATAATTTACACCTTAGGCTCTGCTTCTAACTTGGGCCCAAATTGTAAAATGGTCTTATCTATTGGCGATTTAGTTGCAATTCACATTCCAAGTAATATTCGGCATGCTAATTACATTGCCGGTTGCCAAATTGCATTATCTCTTATAGTTTCCGAGATATGGACTATCGATAATTTACACCTTAGGCTCTGCTTCTAACTTGGACCCAAATTGTAAAATGGCCTTATCTATTGGCGATTTCGTCCCAATTCACATTCCAA
Source organism: Rhynchophorus ferrugineus (assembly GCF_030347505.1). Taxonomy (NCBI): domain Eukaryota; kingdom Metazoa; phylum Arthropoda; class Insecta; order Coleoptera; family Curculionidae; genus Rhynchophorus; species Rhynchophorus ferrugineus. Next base: position 117,316 of record NW_027472930.1, read on the forward strand.
GTAATATTCGGCATACTAATTACATTGCCGGTTGCGAAATTGCATTATCTCTTATAGTTTCAGAGATATGGACTATCGATAATTTACACCTTAGGCTCTGCTTCTAACTTGGGCCCAAATTGTAAAATGGTCTTATCTATTGGCGATTTCGTTCCAATTCACATTCCAAGTAATATTCGGCATGCTAATTACATTGCCGGTTGCCAAATTGCATTATCTCTTATAGTTTCCGAGATATGGACTATCGATAATTTACACCTTAGGCTCTGCTTCTAACTTGGGCCCAAATTGTAAAATGGTCTTATCTATTGGCGATTTAGTTGCAATTCACATTCCAAGTAATATTCGGCATGCTAATTACATTGCCGGTTGCCAAATTGCATTATCTCTTATAGTTTCCGAGATATGGACTATCGATAATTTACACCTTAGGCTCTGCTTCTAACTTGGGCCCAAATTGTAAAATGGTCTTATCTATTGGCGATTTAGTTGCAATTCACATTCCAAGTAATATTCGGCATGCTAATTACATTGCCGGTTGCCAAATTGCATTATCTCTTATAGTTTCCGAGATATGGACTATCGATAATTTACACCTTAGGCTCTGCTTCTAACTTGGGCCCAAATTGTAAAATGGTCTTATCTATTGGCGATTTCGTTCCAATTCACACTCCAAGTAATATTCGGCATGCTAATTACATTGCCGGTTGCCAAATTGCATTATCTCTTATAGTTTCCGAGATATGGACTATCGATAATTTACACCTTAGGCTCTGCTTCAAACTTGGGCCCAAATTGTAAAATGGTCTTATCTATTGGCGATTTCGTTCCAATTCACATTCCAAGTAATATTCGGCATGCTAATTACATTGCCGGTTGCCAAATTGCATTATCTCTTATAGTTTCCGAGATATGGACTATCGATAATTTACACCTTAGGCTCTGCTTCTAACTTGGGCCCAAATTGTAAAATGGTTTTATCTATTGGCGATTTCGTCCCAATTCACATTCCAAGTAATATTCGGCATGCTAATTACATTGCCGGTTGCGAAATTGCATTATCTCTTATAGTTTCCGAGATATGGACTATCGATAATTTACACCTTAGGCTCTGCTTCTAACTTGCTCCCAAATTGTAAAATGGTCTTATCTATTGGCGATTTCGTTCCAATTCACATTCCAAGTAATATTCGGCATGCTAATTACATTGCCGGTTGCCAAATTGCATTATCTCTTATAGTTTCCGAGATATGGACTATCGATAATTTACACCTTAGGCTCTGCTTCTAACTTGGGCCCAAATTGTAAAATGGTCTTATCTATTGGCGATTTCGTTCCAATTCACATTCCAAGTAATATTCGGCATGCTAATTACATTGCCGGTTGCGAAATTGCATTATCTCTTATAGTTTCCGAGATATGGACTATCAATAATTTACACCTTAGGCTCTGCTTCTAACTTGGGCCCAAATTGTAAAATGGTCTTATCTATTGGCGATTTCGTTCCAATTCACATTCCAAGTAATATTCGGCATGCTAATTACATTGCCGCTTGCCAAATTGCATTATCTCTTATAGTTTCCGAGATATGGACTATCGATAATTTACACCTTAGGCTCTGCTTCTAACTTGGGCCCAAATCGTAAAATGGTCTTATCTATTGGCGATTTCGTTCCAATTCACATTCCAAGTAATATTCGGCATGCTAATTACATTGCCGGTTGCCAAATTGCATTATCTCTTATAGTTTCCGAGATATGGACTATCGATAATTTACACCTTAGGCTCTGCTTCTAACTTGGGCCCAAATTGTAAAATGGTCTTATCTATTGGCGATTTCGTTCCAATTCACATTCCAAGTAATATTCGGCATGCTAATTACATTGCCGGTTGCCAAATTGCATTAACTCTTATAGTTTCCGAGATATGGACTATCGATAATTTACACCTTAGGCTCTGCTTCTAACTTGGGCCCAAATTGTAAAATGGTCTTATCTATTGGCGATTTCGTTCCAGTTCACATTCCAAGTAATATTCGGCATGCTAATTAAATTGCCGGTTGCCAAATTGCATTATCTCTTATAGTTTCCGAGATATGGACTATCGATAATTTACACCTTAGGCTCTGCTTCTAACTTGGGCCCAAATTGTAAAATGGTCTTATCTATTGGCGATTTCGTTCCAATTCACATTCCAAGTAATATTCGGCATGCTAATTACATTGCCGGTTGCCAAATTGCATTATCTCTTATAGTTTCCGAGATATGGACTATCGATTATTTACACCTTAGGCTCTGCTTCTAACTTGGGCCCAAATTGTAAAATGGTCTTACCTATTGGCGATTTCGTTCCAATTCACATTCCAAGTAATATTCGGCATGCTAATTACATTGCCGGTTGCCAAATTGCATTATCTCTTATAGTTTCCGAGATATGGACTATCGATAATTTACACCTTAGGCTCTGCTTCTAACTTGGGCCCAAATTGTAAAATGGTCTTATCTATTGGCGATTTCGTTCCAATTCACATTCCAAGTAATATTCGGCATGCTAATTACATTGCCGGTTGCCAAATTGCATTATCTCTTATAGTTTCCGAGATATGGACTATCGACAATTTACACCTTAGGCTCTGCTTCTAACTTGGGCCCAAATTGTAAAATGGTCTTATCTATTGGCGATTTCGTTCCAATTCACATTCCAAGTAATATTCGGCATGCTAATTACATTGCCGGTTGCCAAATTGCATTATCTCTTATAGTTTCCGAGATATGGACTATCGATAATTTACACCTTAGGCTCTGCTTCTAACTTGGGCCCAAATTGTAAAATGGTCTTATCTATTGGCGATTTCGTTCCAATTCACATTCCAAGTAATATTCGGCATGCTAATTACATTGCCGGTTGCCAAATTGCATTATCTCTTATAGTTTCCGAGATATGGACTATCGATAATTTACACTTTAGGCTCTGCTTCTAACTTGGGCCCAAATTGTAAAATGGCCTTATCTATTGGCGATTTCGTTCCAATTCACATTCCAAGTAATATTCGGCATGCTAATTACATTGCCGGTTGCCAAATTGCATTATTTCTTATAGTTTCCGAGATATGGACTATCGATAATTTACACCTTAGGCTCTGCTTCTAACTTGGGCCCAAATTGTAAAATGGTCTTATCTATTGGCGATTTCGTTCCAATTCACACTCCAAGTAATATTCGGCATGCTAATTACATTGCCGGTTGCGAAATTGCATTATCTCTTATAGTTTCCGAGATATGGACTATCGATAATTTACACCTTAGGCTCTGCTTCTAACTTGGGCCCAAATTGTAAACTGGCCTTATCTATTGGCGATTTCGTTCCAATTCACATTCCAAGTAATATTCGGCATGCTAATTACATTGCCGGTTGCCAAATTGCATTATCTCTTATAGTTTCCGAGATATGGACTATCGATAATTTACACCTTAGGCTCTGCTTCTAACTTGGGCCCAAATTGTAAAATGGTCTTACCTATTGGCGATTCCGTTCCAATTCACATTCCAAGTAATATTCGGCATGCTAATTACATTGCCGGTTGCCAAATTGCATTATCTCTTATAGTTTCCGAGATATGGACTATCGATAATTTACACCTTAGGCTCTGCTTCTAACTTGGGCCCAAATTGTAAAATGGTCTTATCTATTGGCGATTTCGTTCCAATTCACATTCCAAGTAATATTCGGCATGCTAATTACATTGCCGGTTGCCAAATTGCATTATCTCTTATAGTTTCCGAGATATGGACTATCGATAATTTACACCTTAGGCTCTGCTTCTAACTTGGGCCCAAATTGTAAAATGGTTTTATCTATTGGCGATTTCGTCCCAATTCACATTCCAAGTGATATTCGGCATGCTAATTACATTGCCGGTTGCGAAATTGCATTATCTCTTATAGTTTCCGAGATATGGACTATCGATAATTTACACCTTAGGCTCTGCTTCTAACTTGCTCCCAAATTGTAAAATGGTCTTATCTATTGGCGATTTCGTTCCAATTCACATTCCAAGTAATATTCGGCATGCTAATTACATTGCCGGTTACCAAATTGCATTATCTCTTATAGTTTCCGAGATATGGACTATCGATAATTTACACCTTAGGCTCTGCTTCTAACTTGGGCCCAAATTGTAAAATGGTCTTATCTATTGGCGATTTCGTTCCAATTCACATTCCAAGTAATATTCGGCATGCTAATAACATTGCCGGTTGCCAAATTGCATTATCTCTTATAGTTTCCGAGATATGGACTATCGATAATTTACACCTTAGGCTCTGCTTCTAACTTGGGCCCAAATTGTAAAATGGTCTTATCTATTGGCGATTTCGTTCCAATTCACATTCCAAGTAATATTCGGCCTGCTAATTACATTGCCGGTTGCCAAATTGCATTATCTCTTATAGTTTCCGAGATATGGACTATCCATAATTTACACCTTAGGCTCTGCTTCTAACTTGGGCCCAAATTGTAAAATGGTCTTATCTATTGGCGATTTCGTTCCAATTCACATTCCAAGTAATATTCGGCATGCTAATTACATTGTCGGTTGCCAAATTGCATTATCTCTTATAGTTTCCGAGATATGGACTATCGATAATTTACACCTTAGGCTCTGCTTCTAACTTGGACCCAAATTGTAAAATGGCCTTATCTATTGGCGATTTCGTCCCAATTCACATTCCAAGTAATATTCGGCATGCTAATTACATTGCCGGTTGCGAAATTGCATTATCTCTTATAGTTTCAGAGATATGGACTATCGATAATTTACACCTTAGGCTCTGCTTCTAACTTGGGCCCAAATTGTAAAATGGTCTTATCTATTGGCGATTTCGTTCCAATTCACATTCCAAGTAATATTCGGCATGCTAATTACATTGCCGGTTGCCAAATTGCATTATCTCTTATAGTTTCCGAGATATGGACTATCGATAATTTACACCTTAGGCTCTGCTTCTAACTTGGGCCCAAATTGTAAAATGGTCTTATCTATTGGCGATTTAGTTGCAATTCACATTCCAAGTAATATTCGGCATGCTAATTACATTGCCGGTTGCCAAATTGCATTATCTCTTATAGTTTCCGAGATATGGACTATCGATAATTTACACCTTAGGCTCTGCTTCTAACTTGGGCCCAAATTGTAAAATGGTCTTATCTATTGGCGATTTCGTTCCAATTCACATTCCAAGTAATATTCGGCATGCTAATTACATTGTCGGTTGCCAAATTGCATTATCTCTTATAGTTTCCGAGATATGGACTATCGATAATTTACACCTTAGGCTCTGCTTCTAACTTGGACCCAAATTGTAAAATGGCCTTATCTATTGGCGATTTCGTCCCAATTCACATTCCAAGTAATATTCGGCATGCTAATTACATTGCCGGTTGCGAAATTGCATTATCTCTTATAGTTTCAGAGATATGGACTATCGATAATTTACACCTTAGGCTCTGCTTCTAACTTGGGCCCAAATTGTAAAATGGTCTTATCTATTGGCAATTTCGTTCCAATTCACATTCCAAGTAATATTCGGCATGCTAATTACATTGCCGGTTGCCAAATTGCATTATCTCTTATAGTTTCCGAGATATGGACTATCGATAATTTACACCTTAGGCTCTGCTTCTAACTTGGGCCCAAATTGTAAAATGGTCTTATCTATTGGCGATTTAGTTGCAATTCACATTCCAAGTAATATTCGGCATGCTAATTACATTGCCGGTTGCCAAATTGCATTATCTCTTATAGTTTCCGAGATATGGACTATCGATAATTTACACCTTAGGCTCTGCTTCTAACTTGGGCCCAAATTGTAAAATGGTCTTATCTATTGGCGATTTCGTTCCAATTCACATTCCAAGTAATATTCGGCATGCTAATTACATTGCCGGTTGCCAAATTGCATTATCTCTTATAGTTTCCGAGATATGGACTATCGATAATTTACACCTTAGGCTCTGCTTCTAACTTGGGCCCAAATTGTAAAATGGTCTTATCTATTGGCGATTTAGTTGCAATTCACATTCCAAGTAATATTCGGCATGCTAATTACATTGCCGGTTGCAAAATTGCATTATCTCTTATAGTTTCCGAGATATGGACTATCGATAATTTACACCTTAGGCTCTGCTTCTAACTTGGGCCCAAATTGTAAAATGGTCTTATCTATTGGCGATTTCGTTCCAATTCACATTCCAAGTAATATTCGGCATGCTAATTACATTGCCGGTTGCCAAATTGCATTATCTCTTATAGTTTCCGAGATATGGACTATCGATAATTTACACCTTAGGCTCTGCTTCTAACTTGGGCCCAAATTGTAAAATGGTCTTATCTATTGGCGATTTCGTTCCAATTCACATTCCAAGTAATATTCGGCATGCTAATTTCATTGCCGGTAGCCAAATTGCATTATCTCTTATAGTTTCCGAGATATGTACTATCGATAATTTACACCTTAGGCTCTGCTTCTAACTTGGGCCCAAATTGTAAAATGGTCTTATCTATTGGCGATTTAGTTGCAATTCACATTCCAAGTAATATTCGGCATGCTAATTACATTGCCGGTTGCCAAATTGCATTATCTCTTATAGTTTCCGAGATATGGACTATCGATAATTTACACCTTAGGCTCTGCTTCTAACTTGGGCCCAAATTGTAAAATGGTCTTATCTATTGGCGATTCCGTTCCAATTCACATTCCAAGTAATATTCGGCATGCTAATTACATTGCCGGTTGCCAAATTGCATTATCTCTTATAGTTTCCGAGATATGGACTATCGATAATTTACACCTTAGGCTCTGCTTCTAACTTGGGCCCAAATTGTAAAATGGTCTTATCTATTGGCGATTTCGTTCCAATTCACATTCCAAGTAATATTCGGCATGCTAATTTCATTGCCGGTTGCCAAATTGCATTATCTCTTATAGTTTCCGAGATATGGACTATCGATAATTTACACCATAGGCTCTGCTTATAACTTGGGCCCAAATTGTAAAATGGTCTTATCTATTGGCGATTTCGTTCCAATTCACATTCCAAGTAATATTCGGCATGCTAATTACATTGCCGGTTTCCAAATTGCATTATCTCTTATAGTTTCCGAGATATGGACTATCGATAATTTACACCTTAGGCTCTGCTTCTAACTTGGGCCCAAATTGTAAAATGGTCTTATCTATTGGCGATTTCGTCCCAATTCACATTCCAAGTGATATTCGGCATGCTAATTACATTGCCGGTTGCGAAATTGCATTATCTCTTATAGTTTCCGAGATATGGACTATCAATAATTTACACCTTAGGCTCTGCTTCTAACTTGGGCCCAAATTGTAAAATGGTCTTATCTATTGGCGATTTCGTTCCAATTCACATTCCAAGTAATATTGGGCATGCTAATTACATTGCCGGTTGCCAAATTGCATTATCTCTTATAGTTTCCGAGATATGGACTATCGATAATTTACACCATAGGCTCTGCTTCTAACTTGGGCCCAAATTGTAAAATGGTCTTATCTATTGGCGATTTCGTTCCAATTCACATTCCAAGTAATATTCGGCATGCTAATTACATTGCCGGTTGCCAAATTGCATTATCTCTTATAGTTTCCGAGATATGGACTATCGATAATTTACACCATAGGCTCTGCTTCTAACTTGGGCCCAAATTGTAAAATGGTCTTATCTATTGGCGATTTCGTTCCAATTCACATTCCAAGTAATATTCGGCATGCTAATTACATTGCCGGTTGCGAAATTGCATTATCTCTTATAGTTTCCGAGATATGGACTATCAATAATTTACACCTTAGGCTCTGCTTCTAACTTGGGCCCAAATTGTAAAATGGTCTTATCTATTGGCGATTTCGTTCCAATTCACATTCCAAGTAATATTCGGCATGCTAATTACATTGCCGGTTGCCAAATTGCATTATCTCTTATAGTTTCCGAGATATGGACTATCGATAATTTACACCTTAGGCTCTGCTTCTAACTTGGGCCCAAATCGTAAAATGGTCTTATCTATTGGCGATTTCGTTCCAATTCACATTCCAAGTAATATTCGGCATGCTAATTACATTGCCGGTTGCCAAATTGCATTATCTCTTATAGTTTCCGAGATATGGACTATCGATAATTTACACCTTAGGCTCTGCTTCTAACTTGGGCCCAAATTGTAAAATGGTCTTATCTATTGGCGATTTCGTTCCAATTCACATTCCAAGTAATATTCGGCATGCTAATTACATTGCCGGTTGCCAAATTGCATTAACTCTTATAGTTTCCGAGATATGGACTATCGATAATTTACACCTTAGGCTCTGCTTCTAACTTGGGCCCAAATTGTAAAATGGTCTTATCTATTGGCGATTTCGTTCCAATTCACATTCCAAGTAATATTCGGCATGCTAATTAAATTGCCGGTTGCCAAATTGCATTATCTCTTATAGTTTCCGAGATATCGACTATCGATAATTTACACCTTAGGCTCTGCTTCTAACTTGGGCCCAAATTGTAAAATGGTCTTATCTATTGGCGATTTCGTTCCAATTCACATTCCAAGTAATATTCGGCATGCTAATTACATTGCCGGTTGCCAAATTGCATTATCTCTTATAGTTTCCGAGATATGGACTATCGATAATTTACACCTTAGGCTCTGCTTCTAACTTGGGCCCAAATTGTAAAATGGTCTTACCTATTGGCGATTTCGTTCCAATTCACATTCCAAGTAATATTCGGCATGCTAATTACATTGCCGGTTGCCAAATTGCATTATCTCTTATAGTTTCCGAGATATGGACTATCGATAATTTACACCTTAGGCTCTGCTTCTAACTTGGGCCCAAATTGTAAAATGGTCTTATCTATTGGCGATTTCGTTCCAATTCACATTCCAAGTAATATTCGGCATGCTAATTACATTGCCGGTTGCCAAATTGCATTATCTCTTATAGTTTCCGAGATATGGACTATCGACAATTTACACCTTAGGCTCTGCTTCTAACTTGGGCCCAAATTGTAAAATGGTCTTATCTATTGGCGATTTCGTTCCAATTCACATTCCAAGTAATATTCGGCATGCTAATTACATTGCCGGTTGCCAAATTGCATTATCTCTTATAGTTTCCGAGATATGGACTATCGATAATTTACACCTTAGGCTCTGCTTCTAACTTGGGCCCAAATTGTAAAATGGTCTTATCTATTGGCGATTTCGTTCCAATTCACATTCCAAGTAATATTCGGCATGCTAATTACATTGCCGGTTGCCAAATTGCATTATCTCTTATAGTTTCCGAGATATGGACTATCGATAATTTACACTTTAGGCTCTGCTTCTAACTTGGGCCCAAATTGTAAAATGGCCTTATCTATTGGCGATTTCGTTCCAATTCACATTCCAAGTAATATTCGGCATGCTAATTACATTGCCGGTTGCCAAATTGCATTATTTCTTATAGTTTCCGAGATATGGACTATCGATAATTTACACCTTAGGCTCTGCTTCTAACTTGGGCCCAAATTGTAAAATGGTCTTATCTATTGGCGATTTCGTTCCAATTCACACTCCAAGTAATATTCGGCATGCTAATTACATTGCCGGTTGCGATATTGCATTATCTCTTATAGTTTCCGAGATATGGACTATCGATAATTTACACCTTAGGCTCTGCTTCTAACTTGGGCCCAAATTGTAAAATGGCCTTATCTATTGGCGATTTCGTTCCAATTCACATTCCAAGTAATATTCGGCATGCTAATTACATTGCCGGTTGCCAAATTGCATTATCTCTTATAGTTTCCGAGATATGGACTATCGATAATTTACACCTTAGGCTCTGCTTCTAACTTGGGCCCAAATTGTAAAATGGTCTTACCTATTGGCGATTCCGTTCCAATTCACATTCCAAGTAATATTCGGCATGCTAATTACATTGCCGGTTGCCAAATTGCATTATCTCTTATAGTTTCCGAGATATGGACTATCGATAATTTACACCTTAGGCTCTGCTTCTAACTTGGGCCCAAATTGTAAAATGGTCTTATCTATTGGCGATTTCGTTCCAATTCACATTCCAAGTAATATTCGGCATGCTAATTACATTGCCGGTTGCCAAATTGCATTATCTCTTATAGTTTCCGAGATATGGACTATCGATAATTTACACCTTAGGCTCTGCTTCTAACTTGGGCCCAAATTGTAAAATGGTTTTATCTATTGGCGATTTCGTCCCAATTCACATTCCAAGTGATATTCGGCATGCTAATTACATTGCCGGTTGCGAAATTGCATTATCTCTTATAGTTTCCGAGATATGGACTATCGATAATTTACACCTTAGGCTCTGCTTCTAACTTGCTCCCAAATTGTAAAATGGTCTTATCTATTGGCGATTTCGTTCCAATTCACATTCCAAGTAATATTCGGCATGCTAATTACATTGCCGGTTACCAAATTGCATTATCTCTTATAGTTTCCGAGATATGGACTATCGATAATTTACACCTTAGGCTCTGCTTCTAACTTGGGCCCAAATTGTAAAATGGTCTTATCTATTGGCGATTTCGTTCCAATTCACATTCCAAGTAATATTCGGCATGCTAATAACATTGCCGGTTGCCAAATTGCATTATCTCTTATAGTTTCCGAGATATGGACTATCGATAATTTACACCTTAGGCTCTGCTTCTAACTTGGGCCCAAATTGTAAAATGGTCTTATCTATTGGCGATTTCGTTCCAATTCACATTCCAAGTAATATTCGGCCTGCTAATTACATTGCCGGTTGCCAAATTGCTTTATCTCTTATAGTTTCCGAGATATGGACTATCCATAATTTTCACCTTAGGCTCTGCTTCTAACTTGGGCCCAAATTGTAAAATGGTCTTGTCTATTGGCGATTTCGTTCCAATTCACATTCCAAGTAATATTCGGCATGCTAATTACATTGTCGGTTGCCAAATTGCATTATCTCTTATAGTTTCCGAGATATGGACTATCGATAATTTACACCTTAGGCTCTGCTTCTAACTTGGACCCAAATTGTAAAATGGCCTTATCTATTGGCGATTTCGTCCCAATTCACATTCCAAGTAATATTCGGCATGCTAATTACATTGCCGGTTGCGAAATTGCATTATCTCTTATAGTTTCAGAGATATGGACTATCGATAATTTACACCTTAGGCTCTGCTTCTAACTTGGGCCCAAATTGTAAAATGGTCTTATCTATTGGCGATTTCGTTCCAATTCACATTCCAAGTAATATTCGGCATGCTAATTACATTGCCGGTTGCCAAATTGCATTATCTCTTATAGTTTCCGAGATATGGACTATCGATAATTTACACCTTAGGCTCTGCTTCTAACTTGGGCCCAAATTGTAAAATGGTCTTATCTATTGGCGATTTAGTTGCAATTCACATTCCAAGTAATATTCGGCATGCTAATTACATTGCCGGTTGCCAAATTGCATTATCTCTTATAGTTTCCGAGATATGGACTATCGATAATTTACACCTTAGGCTCTGCTTCTAACTTGGGCCCAAATTGTAAAATGGTTTTATCTATTGGCGATTTCGTCCCAATTCACATTCCAAGTGATATTCGGCATGCTAATTACATTGCCGGTTGCGAAATTGCATTATCTCTTATAGTTTCCGAGATATGGACTATCGATAATTTACACCTTAGGCTCTGCTTCTAACTTGCTCCCAAATTGTAAAATGGTCTTATCTATTGGCGATTTCGTTCCAATTCACATTCCAAGTAATATTCGGCATGCTAATAACATTGCCGGTTGCCAAATTGCATTATCTCTTATAGTTTCCGAGATATGGACTATCGATAATTTACACCTTAGGCTCTGCTTCTAACTTGGGCCCAAATTGTAAAATGGTCTTATCTATTGGCGATTTCGTTCCAATTCACATTCCAAGTAATATTCGGCATGCTAATAACATTGCCGGTTGCCAAATTGCATTATCTCTTATAGTTTCCGAGATATGGACTATCGATAATTTACACCTTAGGCTCTGCTTCTAACTTGGGCCCAAATTGTAAAATGGTCTTATCTATTGGCGATTTCGTTCCAATTCACATTCCAAGTAATATTCGGCATGCTAATTACATTGCCGGTTGCGAAATTGCATTATCTCTTATAGTTTCAGAGATATGGACTATCGATAATTTACACCTTAGGCTCTGCTTCTAACTTGGGCCCAAATTGTAAAATGGTCTTATCTATTGGCGATTTCGTTCCAATTCATATTCCAAGTAATATTCGGCATGCTAATTACATTGCCGGTTGCCAAATTGCATTATCTCTTATAGTTTCCGAGATATGGACTATCGATAATTTACACCTTAGGCTCTGCTTCTAACTTGGGCCCAAATTGTAAAATGGTCTTATCTATTGGCGATTTAGTTGCAATTCACATTCCAAGTAATATTCGGCATGCTAATTACATTGCCGGTTGCCAAATTGCATTATCTCTTATAGTTTCCGAGATATGGACTATCGATAATTTACACCTTAGGCTCTGCTTCTAACTTGGGCCCAAATTGTAAAATGGTCTTATCTATTGGCGATTTAGTTGCAATTCACATTCCAAGTAATATTCGGCATGCTAATTACATTGCCGGTTGCCAAATTGCATTATCTCTTATAGTTTCCGAGATATGGACTATCGATAATTTACACCTTAGGCTCTGCTTCTAACTTGGGCCCAAATTGTAAAATGGTCTTATCTATTGGCGATTTCGTTCCAATTCACACTCCAAGTAATATTCGGCATGCTAATTACATTGCCGGTTGCCAAATTGCATTATCTCTTATAGTTTCCGAGATATGAACTATCGATAATTTACACCTTAGGCTCTGCTTCTAACTTGGGCCCAAATTGTAAAATGGTCTTATCTATTGGCGATTTCGTTCCAATTCACATTCCAAGTAATATTCGGCATGCTAATTACATTGCCGGTTGCCAAATTGCATTATCTCTTATAGTTTCCGAGATATGGACTATCGATAATTTACACCTTAGGCTCTGCTTCTAACTTGGGCCCAAATTGTAAAATGGTCTTATCTATTGGCGATTTCGTTCCAATTCACACTCCAAGTAATATTCGGCATGCTAATTACATTGCCGGTTGCGAAATTGCATTATCTCTTATAGTTTCCGAGATATGGACTATCGATAATTTACACCTTAGGCTCTGCTTCTAACTTGGGCCCAAATTGTAAAATGGCCTTATCTATTGGCGATTTCGTTCCAATTCACATTCCAAGTAATATTCGGCATGCTAATTACATTGCCGGTTGCCAAATTGCATTATCTCTTATAGTTTCCGAGATATGGACTATCGATAATTTACACCTTAGGCTCTGCTTCTAACTTGGGCCCAAATTGTAAAATGGTCTTACCTATTGGCGATTCCGTTCCAATTCACATTCCAAGTAATATTCGGCATGCTAATTACATTGCCGGTTGCCAAATTGCATTATCTCTTATAGTTTCCGAGATATGGACTATCGATAATTTACACCTTAGGCTCTGCTTCAAACTTGGGCCCAAATTGTAAAATGGTCTTATCTATTGGCGATTTCGTTCCAATTCACATTCCAAGTAATATTCGGCATGCTAATTACATTGCCGGTTGCCAAATTGCATTATCTCTTATAGTTTCCGAGATATGGACTATCGATAATTTACACCTTAGGCTCTGCTTCTAACTTGGGCCCAAATTGTAAAATGGTTTTATCTATTGGCGATTTCGTCCCAATTCACATTCCAAGTAATATTCGGCATGCTAATTACATTGCCGGTTGCGAAATTGCATTATCTCTTATAGTTTCCGAGATATGGACTATCGATAATTTACACCTTAGGCTCTGCTTCTAACTTGCTCCCAAATTGTAAAATGGTCTTATCTATTGGCGATTTCGTTCCAATTCACATTCCAAGTAATATTCGGCATGCTAATTACATTGCCGGTTGCCAAATTGCATTATCTCTTATAGTTTCCGAGATATGGACTATCGATAATTTACACCTTAGGCTCTGCTTCTAACTTGGGCCCAAATTGTAAAATAGTCTTATCTATTGGCGATTTCGTTCCAATTCACATTCCAAGTAATATTCGGCATGCTAATTACATTGCCGGTTGCCAAATTGCATTATCTCTTATAGTTTCCGAGATATAGACTATCAATAATTTACACCTTAGGCTCTGCTTCTAACTTGGGCCCAAATTGTAAAATGGTCTTATCTATTGGCGATTTCGTTCCAATTCACATTCCAAGTAATATTCGGCATGCTAATTACATTGTCGGTTGCCAAATTGCATTATCTCTTATAGTTTCCGAGATATGGACTATCGATAATTTACACCTTAGGCTCTGCTTCTAACTTGGACCCAAATTGTAAAATGGCCTTATCTATTGGCGATTTCGTCCCAATTCACATTCCAAGTAATATTCGGCATGCTAATTACATTGCCGGTTGCGAAATTGCATTATCTCTTATAGTTTCAGAGATATGGACTATCGATAATTTACACCTTAGGCTCTGCTTCTAACTTGGGCCCAAATTGTAAAATGGTCTTATCTATTGGCAATTTCGTTCCAATTCACATTCCAAGTAATATTCGGCATGCTAATTACATTGCCGGTTGCCAAATTGCATTATCTCTTATAGTTTCCGAGATATGGACTATCGATAATTTACACCTTAGGCTCTGCTTCTAACTTGGGCCCAAATTGTAAAATGGTCTTATCTATTGGCGATTTAGTTGCATTTCACATTCCAAGTAATATTCGGCATGCTAATTACATTGCCGGTTGCCAAATTGCATTATCTCTTATAGTTTCCGAGATATGGACTATCGATAATTTACACCTTAGGCTCTGCTTCTAACTTGGGCCCAAATTGTAAAATGGTCTTATCTATTGGCGATTTCGTTCCAATTCACATTCCAAGTAATATTCGGCATGCTAATTACATTGCCGGTTGCCAAATTGCATTATCTCTTATAGTTTCCGAGATATGGACTATCGATAATTTACACCTTAGGCTCTGCTTGTAACTTGGGCCCAAATTGTAAAATGGTCTTATCTATTGGCGATTTAGTTGCAATTCACATTCCAAGTAATATTCGGCATGCTAATTACATTGCCGGTTGCAAAATTGCATTATCTCTATAGTTTCCGAGATATGGACTATCGATAATTTACACCTTAGGCTCTGCTTCTAACTTGGGCCCAAATTGTAAAATGGTCTTATCTATTGGCGATTTCGTCCCAATTCACATTCCAAGTAATATTCGGCATGCTAATTTCATTGCCGGTAGCCAAATTGCATTATCTCTTATAGTTTCAGAGATATGGACTATCGATAATTTACACCTTAGGCTCTGCTTCTAACTTGGGCCCAAATTGTAAAATGGTCTTATCTATTGGCGATTTCGTTCCAATTCACATTCCAAGTAATATTCGGCATGCTAATTACATTGCCGGTTGCCAAATTGCATTATCTCTTATAGTTTCCGAGATATGGACTATCGATAATTTACACCTTAGGCTCTGCTTGTAACTTGGGCCCAAATTGTAAAATGGTCTTATCTATTGGCGATTTAGTTGCAATTCACATTCCAAGTAATATTCGGCATGCTAATTACATTGCCGGTTGCAAAATTGCATTATCTCTTATAGTTTCCGAGATATGGACTATCGATAATTTACACCTTAGGCTCTGCTTCTAACTTGGGCCCAAATTGTAAAATGGTCTTATCTATTGGCGATTTCGTCCCAATTCACATTCCAAGTAATATTCGGCATGCTAATTACATTGCCGGTTGCGAAATTGCATTATCTCTTATAGTTTCAGAGATATGGACTATCGATAATTTACACCTTAGGCTCTGCTTCTAACTTGGGCCCAAATTGTAAAATGGTCTTATCTATTGGCGATTTCGTTCCAATTCACATTCCAAGTAATATTCGGCATGCTAATTACATTGCCGGTTGCCAAATTGCATTATCTCTTATAGTTTCCGAGATATGGACTATCGATAATTTACACCTTAGGCTCTGCTTCTAACTTGGGCCCAAATTGTAAAATGGTCTTATCTATTGGCGATTTAGTTGCAATTCACATTCCAAGTAATATTCGGCATGCTAATTACATTGCCGGTTGCCAAATTGCATTATCTCTTATAGTTTCCGAGATATGGACTATCGATAATTTACACCTTAGGCTCTGCTTCTAACTTGGGCCCAAATTGTAAAATGGTCTTATCTATTGGCGATTTAGTTGCAATTCACATTCCAAGTAATATTCGGCATGCTAATTACATTGCCGGTTGCCAAATTGCATTATCTCTTATAGTTTCCGAGATATGGACTATCGATAATTTACACCTTAGGCTCTGCTTCTAACTTGGGCCCAAATTGTAAAATGGTCTTATCTATTGGCGATTTCGTTCCAATTCACACTCCAAGTAATATTCGGCATGCTAATTACATTGCCGGTTGCCAAATTGCATTATCTCTTATAGCTTCCGAGATATGGACTATCGATAATTTACACCTTAGGCTCTGCTTCTAACTTGGGCCCAAATTGTAAAATGGTCTTATCTATTGGCGATTTCGTTCCAATTCACACTCCAAGTAATATTCGGCATGCTAATTACATTGCCGGTTGCGAACTTGTATTATCTCTTATAGTTTCCGAGATATGGGCTATCGATAATTTACACCTTAGGCTCTGCTTCTAACTTGGGCCCAAATTGTAAAATGGCCTTATCTATTGACGATTTCGTTCCAATTCACATTCCAAGTAATATTCGGCATGCTAATTACATTGCCGGTTGCCAAATTGCATTATCTCTTATAGTTTCCGAGATATGGACTATCGATAATTTACACCTTAGGCTCTGCTTCTAACTTGGGCCCAAATTGTAAAATGGTCTTACCTATTGGCGATTCCGTTCCAATTCACATTCCAAGTAATATTCGGCATGCTAATTACATTGCCGGTTGCCAAATTGCATTATCTCTTATAGTTTCCGAGATATGGACTATCGATAATTTACACCTTAGGCTCTGCTTCAAACTTGGGCCCAAATTGTAAAATGGTCTTATCTATTGGCGATTTCGTTCCAATTCACATTCCAAGTAATATTCGGCATGCTAATTACATTGCCGGTTGCCAAATTGCATTATCTCTTATAGTTTCCGAGATATGGACTATCGATAATTTACACCTTAGGCTCTGCTTCTAACTTGGGCCCAAATTGTAAAATGGTTTTATCTATTGGCGATTTCGTCCCAATTCACATTCCAAGTAATATTCGGCATGCTAATTACATTGCCGGTTGCGAAATTGCATTATCTCTTATAGTTTCCGAGATATGGACTATCGATAATTTACACCTTAGGCTCTGCTTCTAACTTGCTCCCAAATTGTAAAATGGTCTTATCTATTGGCGATTTCGTTCCAATTCACATTCCAAGTAATATTCGGCATGCTAATTACATTGCCGGTTGCCAAATTGCATTATCTCTTATAGTTTCCGAGATATGGACTATCGATAATTTACACCTTAGGCTCTGCTTCTAACTTGGGCCCAAATTGTAAAATGGTCTTATCTATTGGCGATTTCGTTCCAATTCACATTCCAAGTAATATTCGGCATGCTAATTACATTGCCGGTTGCGAAATTGCATTATCTCTTATAGTTTCCGAGATATGGACTATCAATAATTTACACCTTAGGCTCTGCTTCTAACTTGGGCCCAAATTGTAAAATGGTCTTATCTATTGGCGATTTCGTTCCAATTCACATTCCAAGTAATATTCGGCATGCTAATTACATTGCCGGTTGCCAAATTGCATTATCTCTTATAGTTTCCGAGATATGGACTATCGATAATTTACACCTTAGGCTCTGCTTCTAACTTGGGCCCAAATCGTAAAATGGTCTTATCTATTGGCGATTTCGTTCCAATTCACATTCCAAGTAATATTCGGCATGCTAATTACATTGCCGGTTGCCAAATTGCATTATCTCTTATAGTTTCCGAGATATGGACTATCGATAATTTACACCTTAGGCTCTGCTTCTAACTTGGGCCCAAATTGTAAAATGGTCTTATCTATTGGCGATTTCGTTCCAATTCACATTCCAAGTAATATTCGGCATGCTAATTACATTGCCGGTTGCCAAATTGCATTAACTCTTATAGTTTCCGAGATATGGACTATCGATAATTTACACCTTAGGCTCTGCTTCTAACTTGGGCCCAAATTGTAAAATGGTCTTATCTATTGGCGATTTCGTTCCAGTTCACATTCCTAGTAATATTCGGCATGCTAATTAAATTGCCGGTTGCCAAATTGCATTATCTCTTATAGTTTCCGAGATATGGACTATCGATAATTTACACCTTAGGCTCTGCTTCTAACTTGGGCCCAAATTGTAAAATGGTCTTATCTATTGGCGATTTCGTTCCAATTCACATTCCAAGTAATATTCGGCATGCTAATTACATTGCCGGTTGCCAAATTGCATTATCTCTTATAGTTTCCGAGATATGGACTATCGATAATTTACACCTTAGGCTCTGCTTCTAACTTGGGCCCAAATTGTAAAATGGTCTTACCTATTGGCGATTTCGTTCCAATTCACATTCCAAGTAATATTCGGCATGCTAATTACATTGCCGGTTGCCAAATTGCATTATCTCTTATAGTTTCCGAGATATGGACTATCGATAATTTACACCTTAGGCTCTGCTTCTAACTTGGGCCCAAATTGTAAAATGGTCTTATCTATTGGCGATTTCGTTCCAATTCACATTCCAAGTAATATTCGGCATGCTAATTACATTGCCGGTTGCCAAATTGCATTATCTCTTATAGTTTCCGAGATATGGACTATCGACAATTTACACCTTAGGCTCTGCTTCTAACTTGGGCCCAAATTGTAAAATGGTCTTATCTATTGGCGATTTCGTTCCAATTCACATTCCAAGTAATATTCGGCATGCTAATTACATTGCCGGTTGCGAAATTGCATTATCTCTTATAGTTTCCGAGATATGGACTATCGATAATTTACACCTTAGGCTCTGCTTCTAACTTGGGCCCAAATTGTAAAATGGTCTTATCTATTGGCGATTTCGTTCCAATTCACACTCCAAGTAATATTCGGCATGCTAATTACATTGCCGGTTACCAAATTGCATTATCTCTTATAGTTTCCGAGATATGGACTATCGATAATTTACACCTTAGGCTCTGCTTCTAACTTGGGCCCAAATTGTAAAATGGCCTTATCTATTGGCGATTTCGTTCCAATTCACATTCCAAGTAATATTCGGCATGCTAATTACATTGCCGGTTACCAAATTGCATTATCTCTTATAGTTTCCGAGATATGGACTATCGATAATTTACACCTTAGGCTCTGCTTCTAACTTGGGCCCAAATTGTAAAATGGTCTTATCTATTGGCGATTTCGTTCCAATTCACATTCCAAGTAATATTCGGCATGCTAATAACATTGCCGGTTGCCAAATTGCATTATCTCTTATAGTTTCCGAGATATGGACTATCGATAATTTACACCTTAGGCTCTGCTTCTAACTTGGGCCCAAATTGTAAAATGGTCTTATCTATTGGCGATTTCGTTCCAATTCACATTCCAAGTAATATTCGGCCTGCTAATTACATTGCCGGTTGCCAAATTGCATTATCTCTTATAGTTTCCGAGATATGGACTATCCATAATTTACACCTTAGGCTCTGCTTCTAACTTGGGCCCAAATTGTAAAATGGTCTTATCTATTGGCGATTTCGTTCCAATTCACATTCCAAGTAATATTCGGCATGCTAATTACATTGTCGGTTGCCAAATTGCATTATCTCTTATAGTTTCCGAGATATGGACTATCGATAATTTACACCTTAGGCTCTGCTTCTAACTTGGACCCAAATTGTAAAATGGCCTTATCTATTGGCGATTTCGTCCCAATTCACATTCCAAGTAATATTCGGCATGCTAATTACATTGCCGGTTGCGAAATTGCATTATCTCTTATAGTTTCAGAGATATGGACTATCGATAATTTACACCTTAGGCTCTGCTTCTAACTTGGGCCCAAATTGTAAAATGGTCTTATCTATTGGCGATTTCGTTCCAATTCACATTCCAAGTAATATTCGGCATGCTAATTACATTGCCGGTTGCGAAATTGCATTATCTCTTATAGTTTCCGAGATATGGACTATCGATAATTTATACCTTAGGCTCTGCTTCTAACTTGGGCCCAAATTGTAAAATGGTCTTATCTATTGGCGATTTAGTTGCAATTCACATTCCAAGTAATATTCGGCATGCTAATTACATTGCCGGTTGCCAGATTGCATTATCTCTTATAGTTTCCGAGATATGGACTATCGATAATTTACACCTTAGGCTCTGCTTCTAACTTGGGCCCAAATTGTAAAATGGTCTTATCTATTGGCGATTTCGTTCCAATTCACATTCCAAGTAATATTCGGCATGCTAATTACATTGTCGGTTGCCAAATTGCATTATCTCTTATAGTTTCCGAGATATGGACTATCGATAATTTACACCTTAGGCTCTGCTTCTAACTTGGACCCAAATTGTAAAATGGCCTTATCTATTGGCGATTTCGTCCCAATTCACATTCCAAGTAATATTCGGCATGCTAATTACATTGCCGGTTGCGAAATTGCATTATCTCTTATAGTTTCAGAGATATGGACTATCGATAATTTACACCTTAGGCTCTGCTTCTAACTTGGGCCCAAATTGTAAAATGGTCTTATCTATTGGCAATTTCGTTCCAATTCACATTCCAAGTAATATTCGGCATGCTAATTACATTGCCGGTTGCCAAATTGCATTATCACTTATAGTTTCCGAGATATGGACTATCGATAATTTACACCTTAGGCTCTGCTTCTAACTTGGGCCCAAATTGTAAAATGGTCTTATCTATTGGCGATTTAGTTGCAATTCACATTCCAAGTAATATTCGGCATGCTAATTACATTGCCGGTTGCCAAATTGCATTATCTCTTATAGTTTCCGAGATATGGACTATCGATAATTTACACCTTAGGCTCTGCTTCTAACTTGGGCCCAAATTGTAAAATGGTCTTATCTATTGGCGATTTCGTTCCAATTCACATTCCAAGTAATATTCGGCATGCTAATTACATTGCCGGTTGCCAAATTGCATTATCTCTTATAGTTTCCGAGATATGGACTATCGATAATTTACACCTTAGGCTCTGCTTCTAACTTGGGCCCAAATTGTAAAATGGTCTTATCTATTGGCGATTTAGATGCAATTCACATTCCAAGTAATATTCGGCATGCTAATTACATTGCCGGTTGCAAAATTGCATTATCTCTATAGTTTCCGAGATATGGACTATCGATAATTTACACCTTAGGCTCTGCTTCTAACTTGGGCCCAAATTGTAAAATGGTCTTATCTATTGGCGATTTCGTTCCAATTCACATTCCAAGTAATATTCGGCATGCTAATTACATTGCCGGTTGCCAAATTGCATTATCTCTTATAGTTTCCGAGATATGGACTATCGATAATTTACACCTTAGGCTCTGCTTCTAACTTGGGCCCAAATTGTAAAATGGTCTTATCTATTGGCGATTTCGTTCCAATTCACATTCCAAGTAATATTCGGCATGCTAATTACATTGTCGGTTGCCAAATTGCATTATCTCTTATAGTTTCCGAGATATGGACTATCGATAATTTACACCTTAGGCTCTGCTTCTAACTTGGGCCCAAATTGTAAAATGGTCTTATCTATTGGCAATTTCGTTCCAATTCACATTCCAAGTAATATTCGGCATGCTAATTACATTGCCGGTTGCCAAATTGCATTATCTCTTATAGTTTCCGAGATATGGACTATCAATAATTTACACCTTAGGCTCTGCTTCTAACTTGGGCCCAAATTGTAAAATGGTCTTACCTATTGGCGATTTCGTTCCAATTCACATTCCAAGTAATATTCGGCATGCTAATTACATTGTCGGTTGCCAAATTGCATTATCTCTTATAGTTTCCGAGATATGGACTATCGATAATTTACACCTTAGGCTCTGCTTCTAACTTGGACCCAAATTGTAAAATGGCCTTATCTATTGGCGATTTCGTCCCAATTCACATTCCAAGTAATATTCGGCATGCTAATTACATTGCCGGTTGCGAAATTGCATTATCTCTTATAGTTTCAGAGATATGGACTATCGATAATTTACACCTTAGGCTCTGCTTCTAACTTGGGCCCAAATTGTAAAATGGTCTTATCTATTGGCGATTTCGTTCCAATTCACATTCCAAGTAATATTCGGCATGCTAATTACTTTGCCGGTTGCCAAATTGCATTATCTCTTATAGTTTCCGAGATATGGACTATGGATAATTTACACCTTAGGCTCTGCTTCTAACTTGGGCCCAAATTGTAAAATGGTCTTATCTATTGGCGATTTAGTTGCAATTCACATTCCAAGTAATATTCGGCATGCTAATTACATTGCCGGTTGCCAAATTGCATTATCTCTTATAGTTTCCGAGATATGGACTATCGATAATTTACACCTTAGGCTCTGCTTCTAACTTGGGCCCAAATTGTAAAATGGTCTTATCTTTTGGCGATTTCGTTCCAATTCACATTCCAAGTAATATTCGGCATGCTAATTACATTGCCGGTTGCCAAATTGCATTATCTCTTATAGTTTCCGAGATATGGACTATCGATAATTTACACCTTAGGCTCTGCTTCTAACTTGGACCCAAATTGTAAAATGGCCTTATCTATTGGCGAATTCGTCCCAATTCACATTCCAAGTAATATTCGGCATGCTAATTACATTGCCGGTTGCGAAATTGCATTATCTCTTATAGTTTCAGAGATATGGACTATCGATAATTTACACCTTAGGCTCTGCTTCTAACTTGGGCCCAAATTGTAAAATGGTCTTATCTATTGGCGATTTCGTTCCAATTCATATTCCAAGTAATATTCGGCATGCTAATTACATTGCCGGTTGCCAAATTGCATTATCTCTTATAGTTTCCGAGATATGGACTATCGATAATTTACACCTTAGGCTCTGCTTCTAACTTGGGCCCAAATTGTAAAATGGTCTTATCTATTGGCGATTTAGTTGCAATTCACATTCCAAGTAATATTCGGCATGCTAATTACATTGCCGGTTGCCAAATTGCATTATCTCTTATAGTTTCCGAGATATGGACTATCGATAATTTACACCTTAGGCTCTGCTTCTAACTTGGGCCCAAATTGTAAAATGGTCTTATCTATTGGCGATTTAGTTGCAATTCACATTCCAAGTAATATTCGGCATGCTAATTACATTGCCGGTTGCCAAATTGCATTATCTCTTATAGTTTCCGAGATATGGACTATCGATAATTTACACCTTAGGCTCTGCTTCTAACTTGGGCCCAAATTGTAAAATGGTCTTATCTATTGGCGATTTCGTTCCAATTCACACTCCAAGTAATATTCGGCATGCTAATTACATTGCCGGTTGCCAAATTGCATTATCTCTTATAGTTTCCGAGATATGGACTATCGATAATTTACACCTTAGGCTCTGCTTCTAACTTGGGCCCAAATTGTAAAATGGTCTTATCTATTGGCGATTTCGTTCCAATTCACATTCCAAGTAATATTCGGCATGCTAATTACATTGCCGGTTGCCAAATTGCATTATCTCTTATAGTTTCCGAGATATGGACTATCGATAATTTACACCTTAGGCTCTGCTTCTAACTTGGGCCCAAATTGTAAAATGGTCTTATCTATTGGCGATTTCGTTCCAATTCACACTCCAAGTAATATTCGGCATGCTAATTACATTGCCGGTTGCGAAATTGCATTATCTCTTATAGTTTCCGAGATATGGACTATCGATAATTTACACCTTAGGCTCTGCTTCTAACTTGGGCCCAAATTGTAAAATGGTCTTATCTATTGGCGATTTCGTTCCAATTCACACTCCAAGTAATATTCGGCATGCTAATTACATTGCCGGTTGCGAAATTGCATTATCTCTTATAGTTTCCGAGATATGGACTATCGATAATTTACACCTTAGGCTCTGCTTCTAACTTGGGCCCAAATTGTAAAATGGCCTTATCTATTGGCGATTTCGTTCCAATTCACATTCCAAGTAATATTCGGCATGCTAATTACATTGCCGGTTGCCAAATTGCATTATCTCTTATAGTTTCCGAGATATGGACTATCGATAATTTACACCTTAGGCTCTGCTTCTAACTTGGGCCCAAATTGTAAAATGGTCTTACCTATTGGCGATTCCGTTCCAATTCACATTCCAAGTAATATTCGGCATGCTAATTACATTGCCGGTTGCCAAATTGCATTATCTCTTATAGTTTCCGAGATATGGACTATCGATAATTTACACCTTAGGCTCTGCTTCAAACTTGGGCCCAAATTGTAAAATGGTCTTATCTATTGGCGATTTCGTTCCAATTCACATTCCAAGTAATATTCGGCATGCTAATTACATTGCCGGTTGCCAAATTGCATTATCTCTTATAGTTTCCGAGATATGGACTATCGATAATTTACACCTTAGGCTCTGCTTCTAACTTGGGCCCAAATTGTAAAATGGTTTTATCTATTGGCGATTTCGTCCCAATTCACATTCCAAGTAATATTCGGCATGCTAATTACATTGCCGGTTGCGAAATTGCATTATCTCTTATAGTTTCCGAGATATGGACTATCGATAATTTACACCTTAGGCTCTGCTTCTAACTTGCTCCCAAATTGTAAAATGGTCTTATCTATTGGCGATTTCGTTCCAATTCACATTCCAAGTAATATTCGGCATGCTAATTACATTGCCGGTTGCCAAATTGCATTATCTCTTATAGTTTCCGAGATATGGACTATCGATAATTTACACCTTAGGCTCTGCTTCAAACTTGGGCCCAAATTGTAAAATGGTCTTATCTATTGGCGATTTCGTTCCAATTCACATTCCAAGTAATATTCGGCATGCTAATTACATTGCCGGTTGCCAAATTGCATTATCTCTTATAGTTTCCGAGATATGGACTATCGATAATTTACACCTTAGGCTCTGCTTCTAACTTGGGCCCAAATTGTAAAATGGTTTTATCTATTGGCGATTTCGTCCCAATTCACATTCCAAGTAATATTCGGCATGCTAATTACATTGCCGGTTGCGAAATTGCATTATCTCTTATAGTTTCCGAGATATGGACTATCGATAATTTACACCTTAGGCTCTGCTTCTAACTTGCTCCCAAATTGTAAAATGGTCTTATCTATTGGCGATTTCGTTCCAATTCACATTCCAAGTAATATTCGGCATGCTAATTACATTGCCGGTTGCCAAATTGCATTATCTCTTATAGTTTCCGAGATATGGACTATCGATAATTTACACCTTAGGCTCTGCTTCTAACTTGGGCCCAAATTGTAAAATGGTCTTATCTATTGGCGATTTCGTTCCAATTCACATTCCAAGTAATATTCGGCATGCTAATTACATTGCCGGTTGCCAAATTGCATTATCTCTTATAGTTTCCGAGATATGGACTATCGATAATTTACACCTTAGGCTCTGCTTCTAACTTGGGCCCAAATTGTAAAATAGTCTTATCTATTGGCGATTTCGTTCCAATTCACATTCCAAGTAATATTCGGCATGCTAATTACATTGCCGGTTGCCAAATTGCATTATCTCTTATAGTTTCCGAGATATAGACTATCAATAATTTACACCTTAGGCTCTGCTTCTAACTTGGGCCCAAATTGTAAAATGGTCTTATCTATTGGCGATTTCGTTCCAATTCACATTCCAAGTAATATTCGGCATGCTAATTACATTGTCGGTTGCCAAATTGCATTATCTCTTATAGTTTCCGAGATATGGACTATCGATAATTTACACCTTAGGCTCTGCTTCTAACTTGGACCCAAATTGTAAAATGGCCTTATCTATTGGCGATTTCGTCCCAATTCACATTCCAAGTAATATTCGGCATGCTAATTACATTGCCGGTTGCGAAATTGCATTATCTCTTATAGTTTCAGAGATATGGACTATCGATAATTTACACCTTAGGCTCTGCTTCTAACTTGGGCCCAAATTGTAAAATGGTCTTATCTATTGGCAATTTCGTTCCAATTCACATTCCAAGTAATATTCGGCATGCTAATTACATTGCTGGTTGCCAAATTGCATTATCTCTTATAGTTTCCGAGATATGGACTATCGATAATTTACACCTTAGGCTCTGCTTCTAACTTGGGCCCAAATTGTAAAATGGTCTTATCT
The DNA here is from genome assembly GCF_030347505.1 of Rhynchophorus ferrugineus. Classification (NCBI taxonomy): domain Eukaryota; kingdom Metazoa; phylum Arthropoda; class Insecta; order Coleoptera; family Curculionidae; genus Rhynchophorus; species Rhynchophorus ferrugineus. The sequence continues at coordinate 143,816 of NW_027472930.1, forward strand.
ATTGGCGATTTAGTTGCAATTCACATTCCAAGTAATATTCGGCATGCTAATTACATTACCGGTTGCCAAATTGCATTATCTCTTATAGTTTCCGAGATATGGACTATCGATAATTTACACCTTAGGCTCTGCTTCTAACTTGGGCCCAAATTGTAAAATGGTCTTATCTATTGGCGATTTCGTTCCAATTCACATTCCAAGTAATATTCGGCATGCTAATTACATTGCCGGTTGCCAAATTGCATTATCTCTTATAGTTTCCGAGATATGGACTATCGATAATTTACACCTTAGGCTCTGCTTGTAACTTGGGCCCAAATTGTAAAATGGTCTTATCTATTGGCGATTTAGTTGCAATTGACATTCCAAGTAATATTCGGCATGCTAATTACATTGCCGGTTGCAAAATTGCATTATCTCTATAGTTTCCGAGATATGGACTATCGATAATTTACACCTTAGGCTCTGCTTCTAACTTGGGCCCAAATTGTAAAATGGTCTTATCTATTGGCGATTTCGTTCCAATTCACATTCCAAGTAATATTCGGCATGCTAATTACATTGCCGGTTGCCAAATTGCATTATCTCTTATAGTTTCCGAGATATGGACTATCGATAATTTACACCTTAGGCTCTGCTTCTAACTTGGGCCCAAATTGTAAAATGGTCTTATCTATTGGCGATTTCGTTCCAATTCACATTCCAAGTAATATTCGGCATGCTAATTTCATTGCCGGTAGCCAAATTGCATTATCTCTTATAGTTTCCGAGATATGTACTATCGATAATTTACACCTTAGGCTCTGCTTCTAACTTGGGCCCAAATTGTAAAATGGTCTTATCTATTGGCGATTTAGTTGCAATTCACATTCCAAGTAATATTCGGCATGCTAATTACATTGCCGGTTGCCAAATTGCATTATCTCTTATAGTTTCCGAGATATGGACTATCGATAATTTACACCTTAGGCTCTGCTTCTAACTTGGACCCAAATTGTAAAATGGCCTTATCTATTGGCGATTTCGTCCCAATTCACATTCCAAGTAATATTCGGCATGCTAATTACATTGCCGGTTGCGAAATTGCATTATCTCTTATAGTTTCAGAGATATGGACTATCGATAATTTACACCTTAGGCTCTGCTTCTAACTTGGGCCCAAATTGTAAAATGGTCTTATCTATTGGCGATTTCGTTCCAATTCACATTCCAAGTAATATTCGGCATGCTAATTACATTGCCGGTTGCCAAATTGCATTATCTCTTATAGTTTCCGAGATATGGACTATCGATAATTTACACCTTAGGCTCTGCTTCTAACTTGGGCCCAAATTGTAAAATGGTCTTATCTATTGGCGATTTAGTTGCAATTCACATTCCAAGTAATATTCGGCATGCTAATTACATTGCCGGTTGCCAAATTGCATTATCTCTTATAGTTTCCGAGATATGGACTATCGATAATTTACACCTTAGGCTCTGCTTCTAACTTGGGCCCAAATTGTAAAATGGTCTTATCTATTGGCGATTTAGTTGCAATTCACATTCCAAGTAATATTCGGCATGCTAATTACATTGCCGGTTGCCAAATTGCATTATCTCTTATAGTTTCCGAGATATGGACTATCGATAATTTACACCTTAGGCTCTGCTTCTAACTTGGGCCCAAATTGTAAAATGGTCTTATCTATTGGCGATTTCGTTCCAATTCACACTCCAAGTAATATTCGGCATGCTAATTACATTGCCGGTTGCCAAATTGCATTATCTCTTATAGCTTCCGAGATATGGACTATCGATAATTTACACCTTAGGCTCTGCTTCTAACTTGGGCCCAAATTGTAAAATGGTCTTATCTATTGGCGATTTCGTTCCAATTCACATTCCAAGTAATATTCGGCATGCTAATTACATTGCCGGTTGCCAAATTGCATTATCTCTTATAGTTTCCGAGATATGGACTATCGATAATTTACACCTTAGGCTCTGCTTCTAACTTGGGCCCAAATTGTAAAATGGTCTTATCTATTGGCGATTTCGTTCCAATTCACACTCCAAGTAATATTCGGCATGCTAATTACATTGCCGGTTGCGAACTTGCATTATCTCTTATAGTTTCCGAGATATGGACTATCGATAATTTACACCTTAGGCTCTGCTTCTAACTTGGGCCCAAATTGTAAAATGGCCTTATCTATTGACGATTTCGTTCCAATTCACATTCCAAGTAATATTCGGCATGCTAATTACATTGCCGGTTGCCAAATTGCATTATCTCTTATAGTTTCCGAGATATGGACTATCGATAATTTACACCTTAGGCTCTGCTTCTAACTTGGGCCCAAATTGTAAAATGGTCTTACCTATTGGCGATTCCGTTCCAATTCACATTCCAAGTAATATTCGGCATGCTAATTACATTGCCGGTTGCCAAATTGCATTATCTCTTATAGTTTCCGAGATATGGACTATCGATAATTTACACCTTAGGCTCTGCTTCAAACTTGGGCCCAAATTGTAAAATGGTCTTATCTATTGACGATTTCGTTCCAATTCACATTCCAAGTAATATTCGGCATGCTAATTACATTGCCGGTTGCCAAATTGCATTATCTCTTATAGTTTCCGAGATATGGACTATCGATAATTTACACCTTAGGCTCTGCTTCTAACTTGGGCCCAAATTGTAAAATGGTTTTATCTATTGGCGATTTCGTCCCAATTCACATTCCAAGTAATATTCGGCATGCTAATTACATTGCCGGTTGCGAAATTGCATTATCTCTTATAGTTTCCGAGATATGGACTATCGATAATTTACACCTTAGGCTCTGCTTCTAACTTGCTCCCAAATTGTAAAATGGTCTTATCTATTGGCGATTTCGTTCCAATTCACATTCCAAGTAATATTCGGCATGCTAATTACATTGCCGGTTGCCAAATTGCATTATCTCTTATAGTTTCCGAGATATGGACTATCGATAATTTACACCTTAGGCTCTGCTTCTAACTTGGGCCCAAATTGTAAAATGGTCTTATCTATTGGCGATTTCGTTCCAATTCACATTCCAAGTAATATTCGGCATGCTAATTACATTGCCGGTTGCGAAATTGCATTATCTCTTATAGTTTCCGAGATATGGACTATCAATAATTTACACCTTAGGCTCTGCTTCTAACTTGGGCCCAAATTGTAAAATGGTCTTATCTATTGGCGATTTCGTTCCAATTCACATTCCAAGTAATATTCGGCATGCTAATTACATTGCCGGTTGCCAAATTGCATTATCTCTTATAGTTTCCGAGATATGGACTATGGATAATTTACACCTTAGGCTCTGCTTCTAACTTGGGCCCAAATTGTAAAATGGTCTTATCTATTGGCGATTTCGTTCCAATTCACATTCCAAGTAATATTCGGCATGCTAATTACATTGCCGGTTGCCAAATTGCATTATCTCTTATAGTTTCCGAGATATGGACTATCGATAATTTACACCTTAGGCTCTGCTTCTAACTTGGGCCCAAATTGTAAAATGGTCTTATCTATTGGCGATTTCGTTCCAATTCACATTCCAAGTAATATTCGGCATGCTAATTACATTGCCGGTTGCCAAATTGCATTAACTCTTATAGTTTCCGAGATATGGACTATCGATAATTTACACCTTAGGCTCTGCTTCTAACTTGGGCCCAAATTGTAAAATGGTCTTATCTATTGGCGATTTCGTTCCAATTCACATTCCAAGTAATATTCGGCATGCTAATTAAATTGCCGGTTGCCAAATTGCATTATCTCTTATAGTTTCCGAGATATGGACTATCGATAATTTACACCTTAGGCTCTGCTTCTAACTTGGGCCCAAATTGTAAAATGGTCTTATCTATTGGCGATTTCGTTCCAATTCACATTCCAAGTAATATTCGGCATGCTAATTACATTGCCGGTTGCCAAATTGCATTATCTCTTATAGTTTCCGAGATATGGACTATCGATAATTTACACCTTAGGCTCTGCTTCTAACTTGGGCCCAAATTGTAAAATGGTCTTACCTATTGGCGATTTCGTTCCAATTCACATTCCAAGTAATATTCGGCATTCTAATTACATTGCCGGTTGCCAAATTGCATTATCTCTTATAGTTTCCGAGATATGGACTATCGATAATTTACACCTTAGGCTCTGCTTCTAACTTGGGCCCAAATTGTAAAATGGTCTTATCTATTGGCGATTTCGTTCCAATTCACATTCCAAGTAATATTCGGCATGCTAATTACATTGCCGGTTGCCAAATTGCATTATCTCTTATAGTTTCCGAGATATGGACTATCGACAATTTACACCTTAGGCTCTGCTTCTAACTTGGGCCCAAATTGTAAAATGGTCTTATCTATTGGCGATTTCGTTCCAATTCACATTCCAAGTAATATTCGGCATGCTAATTACATTGCCGGTTGCCAAATTGCATTATCTCTTATAGTTTCCGAGATATGGACTATCGATAATTTACACCTTAGGCTCTGCTTCTAACTTGGGCCCAAATTGTAAAATGGTCTTATCTATTGGCGATTTCGTTCCAATTCACATTCCAAGTAATATTCGGCATGCTAATTACATTGCCGGTTGCCAAATTGCATTATCTCTTATAGTTTCCGAGATATGGACTATCGATAATTTACACTTTAGGCTCTGCTTCTAACTTGGGCCCAAATTGTAAAATGGCCTTATCTATTGGCGATTTCGTTCCAATTCACATTCCAAGTAATATTCGGCATGCTAATTACATTGCCGGTTGCCAAATTGCATTATTTCTTATAGTTTCCGAGATATGGACTATCGATAATTTACACCTTAGGCTCTGCTTCTAACTTGGGCCCAAATTGTAAAATGGTCTTATCTATTGGCGATTTCGTTCCAATTCACACTCCAAGTAATATTCGGCATGCTAATTACATTGCCGGTTGCGAAATTGCATTATCTCTTATAGTTTCCGAGATATGGACTATCGATAATTTACACCTTAGGCTCTGCTTCTAACTTGGGCCCAAATTGTAAAATGGCCTTATCTATTGGCGATTTCGTTCCAATTCACATTCCAAGTAATATTCGGCATGCTAATTACATTGCCGGTTGCCAAATTGCATTATCTCTTATAGTTTCCGAGATATGGACTATCGATAATTTACACCTTAGGCTCTGCTTCTAACTTGGGCCCAAATTGTAAAATGGTCTTACCTATTGGCGATTCCGTTCCAATTCACATTCCAAGTAATATTCGGCATGCTAATTACATTGCCGGTTGCCAAATTGCATTATCTCTTATAGTTTCCGAGATATGGACTATCGATAATTTACACCTTAGGCTCTGCTTCTAACTTGGGCCCAAATTGTAAAATGGTCTTATCTATTGGCGATTTCGTTCCAATTCACATTCCAAGTAATATTCGGCATGCTAATTACATTGCCGGTTGCCAAATTGCATTATCTCTTATATTTTCCGAGATATGGACTATCGATAATTTACACCTTAGGCTCCGCTTCTAACTTGGGCCCAAATTGTAAAATGGTTTTATCTATTGGCGATTCCGTCCCAATTCACATTCCAAGTGATATTCGGCATGCTAATTACATTGCCGGTTGCGAAATTGCATTATCTCTTATAGTTTCCGAGATATGGACTATCGATAATTTACACCTTAGGCTCTGCTTCTAACTTGCTCCCAAATTGTAAAATGGTCTTATCTATTGGCGATTTCGTTCCAATTCACATTCCAAGTAATATTCGGCATGCTAATTACATTGCCGGTTACCAAATTGCATTATCTCTTATAGTTTCCGAGATATGGACTATCGATAATTTACACCTTAGGCTCTGCTTCTAACTTGGGCCCAAATTGTAAAATGGTCTTATCTATTGGCGATTTCGTTCCAATTCACATTCCAAGTAATATTCGGCATGCTAATAACATTGCCGGTTGCCAAATTGCATTATCTCTTATAGTTTCCGAGATATGGACTATCGATAATTTACACCTTAGGCTCTGCTTCTAACTTGGGCCCAAATTGTAAAATGGTCTTATCTATTGGCGATTTCGTTCCAATTCACATTCCAAGTAATATTCGGCCTGCTAATTACATTGCCGGTTGCCAAATTGCATTATCTCTTATAGTTTCCGAGATATGGACTATCCATAATTTACACCTTAGGCTCTGCTTCTAACTTGGGCCCAAATTGTAAAATGGTCTTATCTATTGGCGATTTCGTTCCAATTCACATTCCAAGTAATATTCGGCATGCTAATTACATTGCCGGTTGCCAAATTGCATTATCTCTTATAGTTTCCGAGATATGGACTATCGATAATTTACACCTTAGGCTCTGCTTCTAACTTGGGCCCAAATTGTAAAATGGCCTTATCTATTGGCGATTTCGTTCCAATTCACATTCCAAGTAATATTCGGCATGCTAATTACATTGCCGGTTGCCAAATTGCATTATCTCTTATAGTTTCCGAGATATGGACTATCGATAATTTACACCTTAGGCTCTGCTTCTAACTTGGGCCCAAATTGTAAAATGGTCTTACCTATTGGCGATTCCGTTCCAATTCACATTCCAAGTAATATTCGGCATGCTAATTACATTGCCGGTTGCCAAATTGCATTATCTCTTATAGTTTCCGAGATATGGACTATCGATAATTTACACCTTAGGCTCTGCTTCTAACTTGGGCCCAAATTGTAAAATGGTCTTATCTATTGGCGATTTCGTTCCAATTCACATTCCAAGTAATATTCGGCATGCTAATTACATTGCCGGTTGCCAAATTGCATTATCTCTTATAGTTTCCGAGATATGGACTATCGATAATTTACACCTTAGGCTCTGCTTCTAACTTGGGCCCAAATTGTAAAATGGTTTTATCTATTGGCGATTTCGTCCCAATTCACATTCCAAGTGATATTCGGCATGCTAATTACATTGCCGGTTGCGAAATTGCATTATCTCTTATAGTTTCCGAGATATGGACTATCGATAATTTACACCTTAGGCTCTGCTTCTAACTTGCTCCCAAATTGTAAAATGGTCTTATCTATTGGCGATTTCGTTCCAATTCACATTCCAAGTAATATTCGGCATGCTAATTACATTGCCGGTTACCAAATTGCATTATCTCTTATAGTTTCCGAGATATGGACTATCGATAATTTACACCTTAGGCTCTGCTTCTAACTTGGGCCCAAATTGTAAAATGGTCTTATCTATTGGCGATTTCGTTCCAATTCACATTCCAAGTAATATTCGGCATGCTAATAACATTGCCGGTTGCCAAATTGCATTATCTCTTATAGTTTCCGAGATATGGACTATCGATAATTTACACCTTAGGCTCTGCTTCTAACTTGGGCCCAAATTGTAAAATGGTCTTATCTATTGGCGATTTCGTTCCAATTCACATTCCAAGTAATATTCGGCCTGCTAATTACATTGCCGGTTGCCAAATTGCATTATCTCTTATAGTTTCCGAGATATGGACTATCCATAATTTACACCTTAGGCTCTGCTTCTAACTTGGGCCCAAATTGTAAAATGGTCTTATCTATTGGCGATTTCGTTCCAATTCACATTCCAAGTAATATTCGGCATGCTAATTACATTGCCGGTTGCCAAATTGCATTATCTCTTATAGTTTCCGAGATATGGACTATCGATAATTTACACCTTAGGCTCTGCTTCTAACTTGGGCCCAAATTGTAAAATGGTCTTATCTATTGGCGATTTAGTTGCAATTCACATTCCAAGTAATATTCGGCATGCTAATTACATTGCCGGTTGCCAAATTGCATTATCTCTTATAGTTTCCGAGATATGGACTATCGATAATTTACACCTTAGGCTCTGCTTCTAACTTGGGCCCAAATTGTAAAATGGTCTTATCTATTGGCGATTTCGTTCCAATTCACATTCCAAGTAATATTCGGCATGCTAATTACATTGTCGGTTGCCAAATTGCATTATCTCTTATAGTTTCCGAGATATGGACTATCGATAATTTACACCTTAGGCTCTGCTTCTAACTTGGACCCAAATTGTAAAATGGCCTTATCTATTGGCGATTTCGTCCCAATTCACATTCCAAGTAATATTCGGCATGCTAATTACATTGCCGGTTGCGAAATTGCATTATCTCTTATAGTTTCAGAGATATGGACTATCGATAATTTACACCTTAGGCTCTGCTTCTAACTTGGGCCCAAATTGTAAAATGGTCTTATCTATTGGCAATTTCGTTCCAATTCACATTCCAAGTAATATTCGGCATGCTAATTACATTGCCGGTTGCCAAATTGCATTATCTCTTATAGTTTCCGAGATATGGACTATCGATAATTTACACCTTAGGCTCTGCTTCTAACTTGGGCCCAAATTGTAAAATGGTCTTATCTATTGGCGATTTAGTTGCAATTCACATTCCAAGTAATATTCGGCATGCTAATTACATTGCCGGTTGCCAAATTGCATTATCTCTTATAGTTTCCGAGATATGGACTATCGATAATTTACACCTTAGGCTCTGCTTCTAACTTGGGCCCAAATTGTAAAATGGTCTTATCTATTGGCGATTTCGTTCCAATTCACATTCCAAGTAATATTCGGCATGCTAATTACATTGCCGGTTGCCAAATTGCATTATCTCTTATAGTTTCCGAGATATGGACTATCGATAATTTACACCTTAGGCTCTGCTTCTAACTTGGGCCCAAATTGTAAAATGGTCTTATCTATTGGCGATTTAGTTGCAATTCACATTCCAAGTAATATTCGGCATGCTAATTACATTGCCGGTTGCAAAATTGCATTATCTCTATAGTTTCCGAGATATGGACTATCGATAATTTACACCTTAGGCTCTGCTTCTAACTTGGGCCCAAATTGTAAAATGGTCTTATCTATTGGCGATTTCGTTCCAATTCACATTCCAAGTAATATTCGGCATGCTAATTACATTGCCGGTTACCAAATTGCATTATCTCTTATAGTTTCCGAGATATGGACTATCGATAATTTACACCTTAGGCTCTGCTTCTAACTTGGGCCCAAATTGTAAAATGGTCTTATCTATTGGCGATTTCGTTCCAATTCACATTCCAAGTAATATTCGGCATGCTAATTTCATTGCCGGTAGCCAAATTGCATTATCTCTTATAGTTTCCGAGATATGTACTATCGATAATTTACACCTTAGGCTCTGCTTCTAACTTGGGCCCAAATTGTAAAATGGTCTTATCTATTGGCGATTTAGTTGCAATTCACATTCCAAGTAATATTCGGCATGCTAATTACATTGCCGGTTGCCAAATTGCATTATCTCTTATAGTTTCCGAGATATGGACTATCGATAATTTACACCTTAGGCTCTGCTTCTAACTTGGGCCCAAATTGTAAAATGGTCTTATCTATTGGCAATTCGTTCCAATTCACATTCCAAGTAATATTCGGCATGCTAATTACATTGCCGGTTGCCAAATTGCATTATCTCTTATAGTTTCCGAGATATGGACCATCGATAATTTACACCTTAGGCTCTGCTTCTAACTTGGGCCCAAATTGTAAAATGGTCTTATCTATTGGCGATTTCGTTCCAATTCACATTCCAAGTAATATTCGGCATGCTAATTACATTGTCGGTTGCCAAATTGCATTATCTCTTATAGTTTCCGAGATATGGACTATCGATAATTTACACCTTAGGCTCTGCTTCTAACTTGGGCCCAAATTGTAAAATGGTCTTATCTATTGGCAATTTCGTTCCAATTCACATTCCAAGTAATATTCGGCATGCTAATTACATTGCCGGTTGCCAAATTGCATTATCTCTTATAGTTTCCGAGATATGGACTATCAATAATTTACACCTTAGGCTCTGCTTCTAACTTGGGCCCAAATTGTAAAATGGTCTTATCTATTGGCAATTTCGTTCCAATTCACATTCCAAGTAATATTCGGCATGCTAATTACATTGCCGGTTGCCAAATTGCATTATCTCTTATAGTTTCCGAGATATGGACTATCAATAATTTACACCTTAGGCTCTGCTTCTAACTTGGGCCCAAATTGTAAAATGGTCTTACCTATTGGCGATTTCGTTCCAATTCACATTCCAAGTAATATTCGGCATGCTAATTACATTGTCGGTTGCCAAATTGCATTATCTCTTATAGTTTCCGAGATATGGACTATCGATAATTTACACCTTAGGCTCTGCTTCTAACTTGGGCCCAAATTGGAAAATGGTCTTATCTATTGGCAATTTCGTTCCAATTCACATTCCAAGTAATATTCGGCATGCTAATTACATTGCCGGTTGCCAAATTGCATTATCTCTTATAGTTTCCGAGATATGGACTATCAATAATTTACACCTTAGGCTCTGCTTCTAACTTGGGCCCAAATTGTAAAATGGTCTTACCTATTGGCGATTTCGTTCCAATTCACATTCCAAGTAATATTCGGCATGCTAATTACATTGTCGGTTGCCAAATTGCATTATCTCTTATAGTTTCCGAGATATGGACTATCGATAATTTACACCTTAGGCTCTGCTTCTAACTTGGACCCAAATTGTAAAATGGCCTTATCTATTGGCGATTTCGTCCCAATTCACATTCCAAGTAATATTCGGCATGCTAATTACATTGCCGGTTGCGAAATTGCATTATCTCTTATAGTTTCAGAGATATGGACTATCGATAATTTACACCTTAGGCTCTGCTTCTAACTTGGCCCAAATTGTAAAATGGCCTTATCTATTGGCGATTTCGTCCCAATTCACATTCCAAGTAATATTCGGCATGCTAATTACATTGCCGGTTGCGAAATTGCATTATCTCTTATAGTTTCAGAGATATGGACTATCGATAATTTACACCTTAGGCTCTGCTTCTAACTTGGGCCCAAATTGTAAAATGGTCTTATCTATTGGCGATTTCGTTCCAATTCACATTCCAAGTAATATTCGGCATGCTAATTACATTGCCGGTTGCCAAATTGCATTATCTCTTATAGTTTCCGAGATATGGACTATGGATAATTTACACCTTAGGCTCTGCTTCTAACTTGGGCCCAAATTGTAAAATGGTCTTATCTATTGGCGATTTCGTTCCAATTCACATTCCAAGTAATATTCGGCATGCTAATTACATTGCCGGTTGCCAAATTGCATTATCTCTTATAGTTTCCGAGATATGGACTATCGATAATTTACACCTTAGGCTCTGCTTCTAACTTGGGCCCAAATTGTAAATGGTCTTATCTATTGGCGATTTAGTTGCAATTCACATTCCAAGTAATATTCGGCATGCTAATTACATTGCCGGTTGCCAAATTGCATTATCTCTTATAGTTTCCGAGATATGGACTATCGATAATTTACACCTTAGGCTCTGCTTCTAACTTGGGCCCAAATTGTAAAATGGTCTTATCTATTGGCGATTTCGTTCCAATTCACATTCCAAGTAATATTCGGCATGCTAATTACATTGTCGGTTGCCAAATTGCATTATCTCTTATAGTTTCCGAGATATGGACTATCGATAATTTACACCTTAGGCTCTGCTTCTAACTTGGACCCAAATTGTAAAATGGCCTTATCTATTGGCGATTTCGTCCCAATTCACATTCCAAGTAATATTCGGCATGCTAATTACATTGCCGGTTGCGAAATTGCATTATCTCTTATAGTTTCAGAGATATGGACTATCGATAATTTACACCTTAGGCTCTGCTTCTAACTTGGGCCCAAATTGTAAAATGGTCTTATCTATTGGCGATTTCGTTCCAATTCACATTCCAAGTAATATTCGGCATGCTAATTACATTGCCGGTTGCCAAATTGCATTATCTCTTATAGTTTCCGAGATATGGACTATCGACAATTTACACCTTAGGCTCTGCTTCTAACTTGGGCCCAAATTGTAAAATGGTCTTATCTATTGGCGATTTCGTTCCAATTCACATTCCAAGTAATATTCGGCATGCTAATTACATTGCCGGTTGCCAAATTGCATTATCTCTTATAGTTTCCGAGATATGGACTATCGATAATTTACACCTTAGGCTCTGCTTCTAACTTGAGCCCAAATTGTAAAATGGTCTTATCTATTGGCGATTTCGTTCCAATTCACATTCCAAGTAATATTCGGCATGCTAATTACATTGCCGGTTGCCAAATTGCATTATCTCTTATAGTTTCCGAGATATGGACTATCGATAATTTACACTTTAGGCTCTGCTTCTAACTTGGGCCCAAATTGTAAAATGGCCTTATCTATTGGCGATTTCGTTCCAATTCACATTCCAAGTAATATTCGGCATGCTAATTACATTGCCGGTTGCCAAATTGCATTATTTCTTATAGTTTCCGAGATATGGACTATCGATAATTTACACCTTAGGCTCTGCTTCTAACTTGGGCCCAAATTGTAAAATGGTCTTATCTATTGGCGATTTCGTTCCAATTCACACTCCAAAGTAATATTCGGCATGCTAATTACATTGCCGGTTGCGAAATTGCATTATCTCTTATAGTTTTCCGAGATATGGACTATCGATAATTTACACCTTAGGCTCTGCTTCTAACTTGGGCCCAAATTGTAAAATGGCCTTATCTATTGGCGATTTCGTTCCAATTCACATTCCAAGTAATATTCGCATGCTAATTACATTGCCGGTTGCCAAATTGCATTATCTCTTATAGTTTTCCGAGATATGGACTATCGATAATTTTACACCTTAGGCTCTGCTTCTAACTTGGGCCCAAATTGTAAAATGGTCTTACCTATTGGCGATTCCGTTCCAATTCACATTCCAAGTAATATTCGGCATGCTAATTACATTGCCGGTTGCCAAATTGCATTATCTCTTATAGTTTCCGAGATATGGACTATCGATAATTTACACCTTAGGCTCTGCTTCTAACTTGGGCCCAAATTGTAAAATGGTCTTATCTATTGGCGATTTCGTTCCAATTCACATTCCAAGTAATATTCGGCATGCTAATTACATTGCCGGTTGCCAAATTGCATTATCTCTTATAGTTTCCGAGATATGGACTATCGATAATTTACACCTTAGGCTCTGCTTCTAACTTGGGCCCAAATTGTAAAATGGTTTTATCTATTGGCGATTTCGTCCCAATTCACATTCCAAGTGATATTCGGCATGCTAATTACATTGCCGGTTGCGAAATTGCATTATCTCTTATAGTTTCCGAGATATGGACTATCGATAATTTACACCTTAGGCTCTGCTTCTAACTTGCTCCCAAATTGTAAAATGGTCTTATCTATTGGCGATTTCGTTCCAATTCACATTCCAAGTAATATTCGGCATGCTAATTACATTGCCGGTTACCAAATTGCATTATCTCTTATA